>NC_081374.1:45110506-45410506 GCF_030684315.1 Stegostoma tigrinum
TGTCAATAGTATGATGTAGCCAAGCTCACCAGGGAATCTATTAATATGGCAGCATTCCTAAAACAAGTAGCAAATGATACCTCTTGGGGCCCCTATGAAGATTAATGCTGAGATGGTTGCCAGCTGAACCACAGCATTACCGAATAGGATGGCTCTTAACTGGGTGACTAGCAGAAAAAGGAGGTATATGTGAACTCATTAGCAAGGGGTGTTGCATGAACATTCCAGACAATTCTGAGGAAATTACTGATTTGGCTGATCACATTCATAATGAAGTAGAAAAATTACAGTAATTGTTAAACATCATAAAAAAACTAAGAAAACCTGAGGTTATGTATAGGAATGGCCATTGTTGATTAGATGTTTTACAGGATTGGTCTCACAGAAGGGTAGGGGAGAGTACAGTAACCATGTTGTGTATGATTATTGTAACTCAAAGTATAAAAATGCTACTTTTTACTATGAAATCAGAGTGTGTCACATTGATATCACTTCCAATCTGAGCTGAATATGAAGAAAATGTTTGTGTTTTGATGTCAAGCCAGATTTAGGGAAGATCCTTTGGTCTTCTCCCTGCATTAACTGGTTTTTGCCTGTATCCTGTCTGCCTCCTGAGTTTTCATCCCTGGTTGAGGAGTCTCGCTCCAACAGAAGGTGTGTCACCTGCTGCAGTATTCCTAGTCCCTGACATGCTCTTGTCACCACTGTGTTCATGTGGTGAGTCCAAATGAGTTTCTGGTCAATGATAACCTCCAGGATGTTGAGAGTGGGGGCTTTGGTGATGTTAACACCATTGAATCTCAAGGGGCTGTGGTTAGATTGTCTTTTATTGGTGATGGCCATAGCCTGATGTTTATGTGTTATAAATGTTATTTGACACTCGTCAGCCCAAGCCTGGATATTGCCCAGACCTTGTTGCGTTTGGGCAAGGACTGCTTCAGTATCTGAGGAGCTGCGAATGGTGCTGAACATTGTGCAATCATCGGCGAACATCCCCACTTCTGACCTTATGTATAGGGGAAGTCAGTGATGAAGCAGCTGAAGATGGTTTGGTTTAGACCAGTACCCTGAGCAACTTCTGCAGAGATCCAGCTGAGATAACTGATCTCCAACAACCACAACCACCTTCCTATGTGTCAAGTACAACTCCAAACAGTTGAGAGCTTTCCCTCTGGTACCCATTGATTCCAGTTTGCTAGGGCTTGAGCAAGGTCTCCTTTATCACCACACCATCATAATAGCCACATGAAAAACTGTCAGTAACGCCGCAATATTATTTACTCTATTCCACGCATTTCATATCTATGCAGCATGACCTTCCCTTATTCTGAGTCCGTCTATTAACTTACTACTAGTGCTGGCTGATTCTCCCAGTATTTTGTGAACCCTGTGTGCTATCAAGTACTGTTGGTGTAAGAGATACCCCAAGCTTCAAAAGGCAAATATAAAGTGAAAACTGGGACTGAACTACATCAGGAGACAAAGACTAAAGGTAAGTTTTAAGGAACTTCTTTAAGGAAGAAAGAAGTATGGGACCAGAGATGGACTTCCAGAGTTTAGAGTGTTGGTAACTGGTATCGTTGTCACTAATAGTGGAGCAATTAAAATCAGAGTTGTTTAAAAATTCAGAATCTGATGAATGTATAGCGTGGTGGAGATGGAGTAGTTATAGAGATAGGCAGGAATTAGATCATCTAGAAATTTGAATGTGAGGAAGAGAATTTTAAAGTCAAAGCATTGATTGGTTGGGAACCAGTCTACGGCAGAAAGTATATGAGTGATAGCTGAATATGATTTGGACTGACTGTACCCTAGCTATAAAGGCTGAGGGTCTCTTCAGAATCTTGGTAGTTGTACTGAAGTCTTGTGCCACAAAATAGGATGTGTTCCGAGCCAATCTGTTCCATTACAACGTTGACATGGCCATCCTAGTTGGCAGCGAAGAAAATTGCCTCTGGGTTTCTATCTGAAGAAAGTGACGCCAATCAAACTTGACCAAACACCAGCCTATCAGCCTTCTCTCAATCATTAGTAAAGTGGTGGAAGATTTTACCTGCCGCGCAATCAGGTAGCTTTTCATCTTCAAAACCTGCTCACTGGCACTCAGATGAGATTTGGCCAAGACTACACAGTTCCTATTACAAATCGCTCACCACTTTCCACCTGCCATTTTGCCAAAAAGATAAAAAGACGAAAGAGCTGCATTCCAAAGGTAAGATGAGAATGACTCAAGGCAGCATTTGACCTACTGTGGCATCAAAATGCTCTAGCAAAATTGAGGTTATAGAGTCATAGAGGAGTACAACACAGAAACAGATCCAACTCGTCCATGCCAACTAGATATCCTAAATTAATCTAGTCCCATTTACCAACAACTGGCCATATCCCTTTAACCCCTTCCTATTCATATAACTATCCAGATGTCTTTTAAGATGTTGTAATTACACCAGCCTCCACCACTTCCTCTGGCAGCTCATTCCATACATTCACCAACCTTTGTGTAAAAAAGTTGCCCCTTAAGACCCTTTTCCCTCTCACCTTAAACCTATGCCTTCCAGTTTTGGACTCCCCCTACCATGGGGAAAAAATATTGGCTATTCACCCTATCCATGCCCTTCATGTTTTATTTCATCTCTGTAAAGTAACCCCTCAACCTCCAATGCTCCAGGGAAAATAGCCCCAGCCTATTCAGCCTCTCCCTATAGTTCAAACCCTCCAACCCTGGCACCATCCTTGTAAATCTCGTCTAAACTCTTTGCAGCTTCACAACATCTTTCCTGTAGTAGGGAGTCCAGAAATGAACACAGTATTCCAAAAATGGCCTAACCAATGTCCTGTATAGCTGCAACATGACCTTCTAACTCGTGTACTCAATGCACTGACCAATAAAGGCAAGCATACCAAATGCCTTCTTCATTATCGTATCTACCTGCAACTCCACTTTCAAAGAACAATGAACCTGCACTCCAAGGTGTCTTTATTCAGCAACACTACCCAGGACCTTACCATTAAGTATAAGTCCTGCCCTGATTTCCCCTACCAAAATGCAGCACCTCTCATTTTTCAAAGTGAAACTCAGTGAGAATCAGTGGACAACTCTCCACTGGTTGGGGAAATACCTTGCACAAAGGACAACACTGAAGTAAGTGTCCAGATAGTTTCCTGGATGCAGCCATCTTTAGCTGCTTCATTAATGACGTTCCCTACATTTATGAGGTCAGAAATGAGATGTTCACTGATGATTAACACCACACACAGCTTCTCAAAGACTGCTTGTGACCATATGCAGTATGACCTGAACAGCATGTTGGTAATTATAAAGGTGAGATGATACTGTGCCCTTAAGAAATGTGTCCTAACCTGTTTCTCTTGCAGAGGGGTGTTGACACAGTGGTGACAAAGTGTTTCCTTTAGACAGGCAATTGGTAAGCAGCTTTGAGTTCTCCCTGGTGTTTTTTTAAAGTAACATAAAAAAAATTAATAAGTGAGTGGGGTCAGGCTCACACAGAAAACCCAGGGGAGTTTGGTTTTGCTTTCAGTTAGTTCAGTAGATATTTTGTTTGCTGCTGGAAGTGGAAGTTTAAGTTCTCTGCTACTAGAGTGAAGTCTTTGACAGTGAGGCTTCCTCTTAAAAATCAAAAAGGGCAAATTGTTTCTTTTGATGTTTCTACTGGACTGGAGAAAGACAGCATGTGAGAATAAAACTGTGTTGCTGAATTGCCTTTGTCAAGAATATATATATAGATGCTGCCTATGTTGTTGATTAGTAGTTAAATAATATATTCACTTATTAAGTATACCAATAGCGTAAAGTCATGCCAATTCTTCAGTTTGTTGTGTTTTATCTATGTTGTAGGAATGAAGTGTGTTTGGATTAAAGCTTAGTAGTGAACCATTTGAATCATGTCTGGAACACAGCACCTTATACTTGCCGTTTAAAACATATAAAAGTTGGGGTCGCTCCCCATAATATACTTTTCGGGGTCTGGTATGGCCCATATCAACGGGGCGTTGACCCCACACAAGTAGAAGGCAATAACCATCAATGTCCCTTTGATATGGGCCATACCAGACCCCGAAAAGTATATTATGGGGAGCGACCCCAACTTTTATATGTTTTAAACGGCAAGTATAAGGCACTGTGTTCCAGACATGATTCAAATGGTTCACTACTAAGCTTTAATCCAAACACACTTTATTCTTACAACACAGATAAAACACAACAAACTGAAGAATTGGCATGACTTTACTCTATTGGTATACTTAATAAGTGAATATATTATTTAACTACTATCTCCAAAAACTATCTCCAATAAGGGGGATTTAACTCTCTGCTCCACATTCGTTCAATGTGTGTTCCTATTATTTTTCATCCGTATACAGAATGCATTTCACTACCTGTATCACTATTGAGGTGCTATGCAGCATCTTTAGAAACAAAATTATAGAATATATGTCTCTAATATTAATTTTTAATAAGCTGAAATACATATGGAAGAAAGAGTACTAAAGCAAGGATTAATTATCAGTGTGATCTGTTTAAGATGTCAATTTGATATAAAATGAACTAAAAAGAAAATTAATAGTGCAACATTTTCAGTTGCCTTTTAGAATTGTGTATTTTTTGCTTCAATTGTGACATATCCCCAAATGATATATTTTCTTGCTTTAGGAAGTAATATTTTATTAGTATTGATGCAAATAATAAAATAACTTTTACGGTTTCGTTATGCTAGAAATTAGTAACACCTAACAACATGATAAACCTTCATAGCTTATCTCCTGCTCATTGCTTCCTCCCTCCAGGTCACTGCCCCTCCTCTTAACCTCCTGAACCCTCCCACTCGCTACAATCCATCCTGAACATTTACATCAACAAGTGAGAGGGTGGATGAGCCAAGATGAGATGACAACCAGGTGAGTTCAGGAGGGAAGCAGAGGACATGCAGTAAGCAAGAGGAATGCATGCAATAAGAACTAGAGAGGGATGGTAGTCAGGAACCTTCAGAAGGGAAGTGGTAAGCAGGTCAGATGGTGAGCCATCAGCAGTGACAGCAAATGTAAAGTATGCAATATCTGGTAAACAGCTTAATGGCACTACAAGCAAATAGGTCAAAGGGAACTTAGATTCTGGTGACTACCATTTACCAGAAACTGAACTGGATCAGCCACATAAAGACTGTAGCTACTAGAGTTTGTCTGAGATTAGGGATACCGTGGTGATTGACTTACCTCCTGGCTCCTAAAAACAAGCCCACCATTAAAAAGGTACAAGTCCCAAGAGTGAGAAAAATCCCTCCACTTGCCTGGATGAGTGCAGCTCCAACAACACTCGAGAAGCTGATGACATTGATCAACAAGTAGGACATGATATTGAATGTGATATTGTTATAGTCACTGAGGACATGGTTAAAGAAGTACAGGACTGGCAGCTCAACATTTCAGGATACAGATGTTTCGGGCGTGATGGTGGAGTTGAGATGAGGGGGAGAGAGAAGAGGCGGTAAGAGAGCTGGGAGCTAAATATTATTGATAAAGGAAACCTTTACTGCAGGAGTGAGTGAGGGCATTTCAATAGGATCTTTGAATAAGGCCATCTTGGTAGAGGTTAGAAATAAAAATGAGGTGATTACTTTGTTGGGATTATATTACAAGCCTGTCAACAGTCAGAGGGAAGTAGAGGAGCAGATATATAGGCAAATCACAGAACAGTGTGAGAAAAACATGCTTATGGTTGTAGGAGACTTCAACCTGGCTGACGTTAACTGGGATTGTCTTAGTGTGAAAGGATCAGACAGGCTGGAATAGTGAAAGGGCTTCCAGGAAAGCTTCTTGTGCCAGTACATATGTTGTCCAACCAGAGTTTCTGTTGTACTTTTATTCATTTGCGGGGCGAGGGCATTGCTAGCTAGGCCAGCATTTATTGCCCATCCCTAATTGCCCAGAGGGCAGTTAAGAATAAACCACATTGTTGTGGGTCTAGAGCCATGTGTAGGTCAGACGAGGTAAGAATGGCAGCTTCCTTCCCTAAAGGACATTAGTGAACCAGATGGGTGTTTCCAACAATCTGCAATGAATTCATAGTCATCATTAGATTCTTAATTCCAGAGAATACGAATTCTGGGACTCTTAATTCCAGACATCTATTGAATTCAAATTCCACCGTCTGGCATAATGGAATTCAATCCCAGGTCCCCAGAACATTACCTGAGTCTCTGGATTAACAGTCCAGAGATGAATACCACTAGGCCATTGCCTCCCCTAATTAGAGCAGTGCTAGACCCAATGGAGCTGGTCAAGTGGTTTAACTTTGGGGATAGTGACCACAACTCTGTAAGTTTCAAAGTCATCATGGAAAGGGATAAGGATTGTGCAGAGGTAAGAGCCTATGTTTGGGGGAAGGTTGATTTCAATATCATTAGACAGGATCTGGAAAGATAGACTGGGAGCAGCTACTTGCAGCTAAATACACATTTGGAAATTAGGAGTCTTTCAGAAGCAGTATAGAGAGAATTTAGGGCCAGCGTATTCTTTTAAGAGTGAAGGGCAAGGGCAACTGGTCCAGGGATCCAGGGATGTCAAGGGATACTGAGGGTTTGCCAAAGACAAAAAGCAAATGTCAGATTCAACGCTTTCAACACAAGGAAAGCTCTTCGAAAGTATTGAGAGTGTAGGAAGTTGCTTAGAATGGAAATTAGGAGGGCAAAGCGGGGTTAAGAAGTATCTTTGGCAGATGGCACAATGAGAAACACCAAGGCTATTTATAATTGAGTATATTAAAAATAAGAGGATTACCAGGGAAGGAGTGGGACCTATTAGAGACCAATGGGGTAATACGTGTGTGGAGTCAGTGACAACGGGTGAGGTCTTAAGTGAATATTTCTGATCTGTATTCACGGAAGAGAAAGATATTCTAGCCAGGATTTCAGTTGGGACGGTGAATTTCTAGAATACATTAAGATTAATAAGGAAGAAGTATTAGATGTTTCAGTGGTTTTATAGGTGCATAAAACCTCAGACCCTGATGAGATGTATTCCAGGCTGCTTTGGGAGCTAAGGGAGATTGCTGGGGTCCTGGTGGAGATGTTTAATGCTTTGCTGGCCACAGGGGAAGTGCCAGATGAAAGGCACTTGGCTCATGTGGTTTATTTGTTCAAGAAGGGCAGCAGAGATAGGCCAAGTAATTACAGACCAGTTTGTCTGACATTTGTGTTAGGGAATTTATGGGAAAAAATTCTGAAGACAGGATTCATCAATACTTGGAAAGGCGGGGAGATCCCGTCTGACAAATTTAAATGAAGTTTTTGAAAGGTTGACTAAACATATTGATGAGGGTGATATGGTGGATGTGGACTTCATTGGGACCTATAACAAGGTTCCATATGGAAGGCTGGTCCAAAAGATAAGACTCCGTGGGATCCAAGGCAAGTTGGCAAACTGAATCTAAAGTTGGCTTGCAAATGGAAGGCAAAGAGTGATGGTGGAGGGATGTGTTTGTGATTGGAAGCCTATGGCCTACGTGTGCTGGGACCCTTGCTGTTTGCTATGTACATTAATGACTTGGATGTGAATGTAGAAGGTATGATTTGTCAGTTTGCAGATGACATGAAAGTTAGTGGTGTTGTTGATAGTGAGGAGGATGGCCTCAGGCTACAGTCGGATATTGATTAATCAGCTAGTGAATTGGGCAGAGCAGCAGCAGTGGAGTTTAACCCAAAAAGGTGCAAGGGGATGCGTTTTTGAAGATCTAATAAGAGGCAGATATACACAATAACGGTAGGTCCCAAAGGGACCTGAGGTGTACAAGCCCATAGATCCTTGAAGATGTCAGCACAGGAAGACAGGATAGTGAAGAAGGTGTATAGGGTGCTTTATTAGTCATGGCGTAGAATATAGGAGCAAGCAGACTTGTCACAACTCTTTAAACATTCTTTAGGCCACAAATAGAATACTGTATCTAGTTCTGGTTGCCACCCTAGCAAAAGAATATGATTGCACTGGAGAGAGTGCAGAAGACAGTCAGCAGGATGTTACCTGTACAAAAAGTCTCAGTAATGAGGCAAGAGACTTACTAGGTCGGATTTGATTTCCCTGGAGTAGAAGATGCTGAGGGGGGAGTCTGACTGTTGTATACAAACTTATGAGATGCATAGACAGGGTAGATTGTGACAATCTCTGCCCATTTGCAGATGTGTCTAAGACATGAAAGCATAGGGTTAAGTGGTTTAGAGGAGATCTGAGGAACTTTTTTTCACCCAGAGGGTGGTATACACGTGGAACATACTGTCTGAGAGGGTGGTGGAGGCAGGACTCTTGCAACATTTAAGAAGCATCAGAATGGCTCAGTGGTTAGCACTGCTGCTTCACAGCGCCAGGGACCCGGGTTTGATTCCATCCTTGGGCAACTGTCTGTGTGGAGTTTGCACTTCTCCCCGTGTCTGTGTGGGTTACCTCTACGTGCTCTGATTTCCTCCCACAGTCCAAAGAAGTGCAGGTTAGATGGATAGGCCATGCTAAATTGCCCGTAGTGTTCAAGAGATGCCTAGGTTAGGAGGGTTAAAGGGGGATGGGTCTGGGTGAGATGCTCTAAGGATCAGTATGGACTTGTTGGGCCAAACGGTCTGTTTCCATACTGCACGGATTCCATGATAAAATGCCAAGGCTGTGTAGGCTATGGATGAGGTGCAGGTAAATTGGATTGGCATAGTTTGGGGTTTGCTAGTCAGATAGATATGGTGGGCCAAAGAACCTGTTTCTATGTTGTATGACTCTATGATAAAGCATCTAATTTAACAGCACCCCATCCATGACCTCAAATCTACTCCCTCCACCACTGACGCTAAATAGCAACAGTGTGTACTGTATAAAAGTTGCACTGCAGAAATTAACCAAAGATCCTAAAACAGCAATTTCCAAACTCACAACCACTTCTATCTTGAAGGACAAAGGCAGCAAACACATGGGAACACAACCACCTCCAAGTTCCCCATCAAGCAACTCTTTATCCTGACTTGGAAATATATTGCTGTTGCTTCCCTGTTGCTGGGTCACTACAGGAAGGTTATGAAGGCTTAGTAGAGGGTGCAAAAGAGGTTAACCAGGATATTGCCTGGATTGGAGTGTATTAGCTATAAGGAGAGGTTAAACAAACTTGGATTGTCTTTGGTAAAGCTTAGTTAGAAGTTTGAATCCTCATCAGAGGCTGAGGTGTGTAGTGATTGTAATGAGGTCAGCCAGATGGACATCATAGGGATGTTAATCTGTCCAATCAGGGACCCCTGGTTGACAGATGTAAACAGGAGTGTTAGGAGTTCTGCTTACTCCGAGAGATGGCTCTGAGGAAGCTGGATCAGTGGCAGGGACTCTTCACATGTAAATAAAGGGTGATTTGGTGATGGGATACTGGCCGCTGGGGAGCTTTTTCAGGGGGCAACCTAATAGACATGTACAAAATTATGAGAGGCAGGGATAGGGTGGATAGTTGGGGTGGTTTCCCAGTATGGTAAGAGTAGGGGCATAGGTTTAAGGTGAGAGGGGGAAAATTTAAAGGAGATGTGCAAAGAAGGTTTTTTGCACAAGAGTTGGTAGTTGCTTAGAATGCACTTCCAGGGCAGGTGTTATGCGCAGATATGTTTCAGATGGTTTTAGACAAGCCCATGAACAGCCGGGGAATAGAGCGGTAAGCACAATATGCAGGTGGATGGGATTAATGTAGAATGGCATCCAATCAACATAGACATAGTGGGCCAAAGGGCGTGTTCCTGCCCTGTATTGTTCCATGTCTCTATCAATTTATTATAACAATGTTAGGCTTGGTACACAGATGGTTGAGAAATTCCCCACCAGAGTCAGTTCTGTGGACAGTAAGACAAGAGAGTGACAGGTCCTACCTGCTCATAGTCCTGAGCCCAAGAGTCGTAAAAATTCACTTTTTCTTTTGTTTCCATGTTGCTGTATAAAGTGAGGAGATTATTTTTGGCAGCAGCCATATCAATTCCAGGCTTTTCCATCTGAAGAGAAAAGGGAATGAGGCAATGAAAAGGCAAAATATTTCAAATAAATTCCTTTCATTCCAAATCGGAGGGATTGGAGTGAGAGACAGTACAAGCACAGAAATTGAAATGGTATAGATCCATTCATCCTGTAATAACTATGTACTGTACCACTTTCAGATAATGCTTTAAAATTTAAACATAGCCAAACAGAGTGAAATGGTCACGTTGCTGTGATCAGAAAGGTCTCACCTGCTCCTTATATTCGTACACTCTCAGTGTAAACCCGTACACAACTGACACAGTCTCCCAACAAAGAGACAATGGCACACGTTCTAGGAACGTGCTGACTGGATAGTGAGTTTTCACACTCCAAAGGCATATTATACAATCTGTAACTGAATCCATTGTTGAGTAACTTATTAATATGAAGAAAGACTATGCAGAAACATTGGGCATACATGTCCAGAACAACTTTATTTACCAAAAAAATTTGGAAATTGGACTCATGGTAGAGTTGTCAAGTTCAAAAGTATTAAATGTGAATCTCCAGGTCATTACTTATTTGCAATTTAGGAGGAAATTTTAATCATAGAACATAGATCTAAATCATTGAACAGTACAGCACAGTGCAGGCCCTTCAGCCCACGATATTGTGCCGACCTATTATCCTACTCAAATGAAATAAAGCAACAATATTTTTCATTTCCTTGCAATGTTTATGCTTTTTAGCACCAACATTGGAAACTGGCTAAATGATTAAATGAATAACAGTGAAGCTGTGAGTGGAAACTTGTGTGATTAAAACTACAGGAATAATCCTTTTAGTGTTGGCAATGCAACTCAGAGACAGTGGCACATTTTACCTCTCAACAGTGTAATCCCTACCTGGACATAACTGAAAGTCTTTCTAGTTTAACATAGAAATGTAAAAAGTAGGTGCATGAGCAGGCCATTCATCATTGAAACATCTTTTCAAGCCTTCTCCAACATTCAGTATGGTCATGGGTGATCCTTCTTTCAAAATCTAAAACTAAAATCCATTTTTTTTTAAAGATATTCAGGGAATTAGCCTCCATAGCCTTCTGGGATAGAGAATTCCACAGGTTAGCTACCCTTTCAGTGAAGAAATCTATAATGGTTTTCCCTATACCCTGAGAATGAATCTCCCGATTCTGGACTCCCCACACAGGGAAAATATCCTCCCTGCACCTAGACTGAGCAGCCCAGTTAGAGTTTTATACATTTCAGTCAGACCGTCTCTCATCCATCTAAGGCCAATCAAAACAATCTGTCTTCGTACAGCTGCCCAGCAGCCTGGTATCAACCTGTTGAACTTCCACTGCACTCTCTCTATGGCAAATATATCCTTCCTTACACAGAGTGCCCAAAATTGTACACAATACTCTGGGTGCAGTCTGAGCAATGTCCTGTACAATTTCAGTAAAATATCCCTATTTGTTAACTCAATCCTCTTTCAATGAAGGACAATATACTATTTGCCTTCGTAGTTATTTGCTGCCTCATTTACTTTCATTGATTGGTGTACAAGGACATCAAGATCCAATGTACATCCCCACATTTCCCAATATATCACTATTTAAATAATCTCCTACGGTTTTTCCCACCAAACTGCTTAACCTTGCCTTTAGCTGCATTGTACTGTTTTTGGTTTATGTTTGCCCACACACTCAACTTGTCTAAGACACGTTGAAGCCTCCTTGCATCCTGCTCACAACTCACAATCTCACCTAGGTTAGCATTGCCAGGTAACTTAGAAATATCGAAGTTGGTTCCTTCATCTCAGCATTTATATATACCTCATGAATGGCTAGGACCCAGCACTGATCCTCCCCCAATAGTCATTGCCTGCCACTTAGAAACAGTCCAACTTATTCCCCTCTGTTTCCTGTCTACAAACCAGTTCTTGATCAATGCTAACATTACCACAAATAACTCCACAAAAGCTGGTATTCTGTCATCATGTCACCCTTTACTGATTTATAGAGAGTCCATGACTCTGATCCAGCTCACTCAGAGCCAGCTCTCAGTGTGAACAGGATGCCTGACATTTCTCTTTATCGTTTATTTTTCTTTTTTTAAGTCCCTAGACTGAGGAGACCTTTTGAATCTTTCTGTTCTTCCTTTTCTAGAATGAGGAAATGCTCTGAATTTCCTGCTTACTTTTTACTCTCCCAATCTCCTGTTACTTTTCCTTTTCTTTTATTTCCCCCTCTCCCCCGAATGACCGCTGCACCCAAACGGGGGCTCAGCAGTAGTGCATATATTTTCCCACAGCACCAGTGGCTGTGTGTGAATGTGTAGTGGCACAGTAAAAAGATGCCATTGTACAAAAAATTTATTCTATATTTTCCACCACCAAAAAAGACACTCTTGTTTCTAGCAGTCAGTCAGGGCTACTTGATTAGACCAGATTAACAGCCCCAGCCAGGGGACTCATATTCTGTGAGGTCCACCTGGCTGATGTTGTTACAACCACTATATCCGTCCCTTGCTGCGTCTGAGGAGAAAGGCTGCTTCTTTTGTTTGTAGCCTCTTCTGGACGTTTCAGCACTAGATCATGTTCCTCTAACTCTGACTCTGATATGGGTGGTGTCAAATGCACAGTAGTTCACTTCTTGCACCCACAGCATCTCAGAAGAAATTCATTTTCCTCTTCAGGACCATCACACCTACCTGAACTTTATACATCACTGGGCCTAATCTTGCATTAACCATACCTCTTACCCATGCAGGCCCATTGCCATGGTTCCTACACTAAACTTTGTCTCCTGAAGTAAACTGTCTATCTTGCTTAGCAGAGCCTTGTATCCGGCGTAACTGATGCCATCAGATTTAACCTGGTCCAGAGTTTTTCCCCATTAGCATCTCCACTGGAGATATCTCTGTAGTTGCATGAGGAGCAGTCCTCTAATGAGATAGGAACTGGAATAGCTTGGTATCAGCTGAAGCTGTAGGCTGTTCCTTCCAGCCTGCCTTCAAAGTTTGGATTGCTCTTTCTGTCAGACCATTGGATGATGAATGGTACGGAGGTGCCCGTATGTGTCAAGTACTATTCAACCTTAGGAAGTACTCAAACTCCCTGCTCGTAAACAATGGCCCGTGATCTGTAACCAACACTTCCAGGAGGCTGTGTACTGCAAAATATGTGTACAGCTCTTCTATCATCATCCTGTGTTTGATGAATTAACTCGATGCACTTCCAGCCACTTGTAGTCCTCAATTACTAAGAATATTGAACCCAAGGAAGGACCTGCAGAGTCAATATGTAACCAAGTCTGGGGTTTACACGGCCGCCTTCGCAAATGTGGGGGAGCTGCTGTGGCAATTTTTGTCCATGTTGGAACTCGGGACACTGCTCCACCGACACGGCTCTGTTTGCATCCTGTGCTGGCCACCAGACATAACTTCAGTTTGGATACCTCTGGAGGCCCACGTGAAATTCAGCCAGTATCTGATGGTGAACTTTGCTCGGCACAATCACTGTTGCTCCCAGTAACAATATGTCGTCCTCTACTATGATCTGGCCTCTCCGGGTCCAAAAAGGTTTCAGTTCTCGCTGTGATGGCCATTTTGGTTTCCTGCACCACCACCAGCTGTTTCAGTTTTACCAGGACCGGATCTTTCTGCATCCAAAGTCTAATATCGTCAGCTATGACTGGAATTGTGTCCAGAAAATTTAAAACCTTATGGACTCTTCCAGTGGTAATACCATCTGCCAGCAGGAAGTGGGTCAATACATCCCCATTTGCTACTTTGCTTCTTGGATGATGTTCCAACTTGAAATTATATGCACTGAGCCCATCACTGAATTTGGCTTGAAGCTATGGGCTGTACTGCCTTGTCCTCATGAAATGGACCTAGCAGGTATTTGTGGCCCATTATTATTACAAATATATGTCTGTAAAGGTATTGGAAGTACTACCTGACTTCAAATATGACCATCAAACTTTCCTTCTCTATCTGACATATTTATGCTTTGCATTAGCCAAAGTCCTTGATGCATATGCTATTGGGTGTTCCTCTCCATGGGGCCACATAAGAGTTAATATTACCCTGATGCCATATGGTGAGGCACCGGATATCAATACCAGATTTCGCTTGACATCATAATGCACCAAAAAGGTTCAAAACCAGCTATAGGTAGACTTTCCAGAGGGTGCACTTTCCTGCATACTGGCCTATGAGTTCTCTTACTCAAGTTAGATTTAGTGGGACTCTTTTGCTGTCTCAAGTCCACATGTTGGCAGCAATTCCGATGGCCTGCTGGCCCCGTAACCTGAAGAACATTTTAACTACATGTCCAAGGCTTGGCTTTGTTTTAATGTGGCTGGTATGGAGTCCTTTAGCTCAGGATATGTCCTGAGTGAGGTTGCTGATTCTTCACTTCCCTGTAAGCTCTTGCTCGGCAACGTGACCATTTCCAAGGTTGCCCCTTTTTCCAAGAGTTGATGCAAAGGTGGGGATGAAGGCCAAGTTATGTATGAACTTTCTGCAATAGTTCACCAGCCCAAGGAAAGACCAAAGCTCCGGTACAGTCTTGGCAGCCAGAGCATCTTTGATCACCCTTGCTTTATCTTCCAATGAGTGTAAGCCAGTCTTATTGAATCTGTAGCCCAAGTAGGTCACTAGGTCTGCCTGGAACGCACATTTTTCCCTTCTAAGTTATACACCTGGCCAGGAGAAATGTCTAAGGATTATATCCAGGTTCTCTAAGAGCTCCTTATGGATCTTCCCTATCACTAGCATGTCATCTAGATAAATGGCGACCCGGGGCAGACCTTGTAAAATGTCCTCCATGTCCTCCAAAAGTGGCACAGGCTGATCATACCCTAAATGGCAGTATATTGGTACAAACCCTTACGGTATTAACTGTAGCATGCGTTTAGGAATTGTTATCTGACCATAATTGCAGATACACATGGCTCATGTCCAGATTTGCAAAGGACAGCCCCCCACTAACACCAGCACCCCCTCCCTGTCCAGCTTTGTGTGTAAATCCTCTGTGTGAGGGTATGGGTATTTATCCAGGTGTGAAGGCGTTTACTGTTTGTTTAAAATCCCTTCAAAGATGAACCGACCTATCAGACTTCACAATTGGTATGACAGTGCTGCCCATTCTGCACACTGTACTGGTTTGGTGATCCCTTCAACAACCAGCTTTCTGATTTCTGCCTCTACTTTTTCCCATGAGGCAGAAGTGTCACTGGGCGGGCCTTGCAGAAGCATGGAATTGCTTCCTGGTCAACATGCAAGGTGGGCTTGGCTCCTTTGATAATCCCCAGACCATCCTGAAAAGCTTCCAGGTATTTAATTAGGACTACACTCAGGAGCCACTTTCTAATCAAAAATGTTGAGCCAATCATGGTGAATCGTTCTCAGCCAATTTCGCTCTATACAAATAAAAATAGAAATTGCTGGAAAAGCTCAGCAGGTCTGTGGAGAGAAATCAGAGTTACCATTCTGAATCGCGTGACCATTCCTCAGAACTTCCCTTACAGAACTTGGGTAGGCTTGAGCCTTTAACTAAAATCGATACTTAACTGAAGCAGCTACTTCTCCTAGGTGAACAGAACTGAAGTTGAGCCCTTAATCTGGTCAGGTTCCCCAAGTTTATGTTTTTAGTCTGGCCAAGGTTTTGTGCAAAATTAAGGGTTGGAGTCTAGATCAAATTTCATAAAGGCTGATTATAGGACCACTGATACAGACCTGCTGGCATTTGATCTCCTTTAGTACGAAGTGACCATTTAACCAGACATTTATATTGTTTGGATAACAAAGTGTGGAGCTGGATGAATACGGCAGGCCAAGCAGCACCTCAGGAGCACTGAGATGCTGCTTGGCCTGCTGTGTTCATCCAGCTCCACACTTTGTTATCTTGGATTCTCCAGCATCTGCAGTTCCCATTATCACATCATTTATATTGTTTGGTTCTGATTTGGATGTTGCTAAGCAATTTAAAGGTTCAAAACCAGCTGTAGGTAGACTTTCCAGAGGGTGCACTTTCCTGCATACTGGCCTATGAGTTCTCTTATTCAAGTTAGATTTAGTGGGACTCTTTTGCTGTCTCGCGTCCACATGTTGGCAGCATTTCCAATGGCCTGCTGGCCCCGTAACCTGAAGAACATTTTAACTACATGTCCAAGGCTTGGCTTTGTTTTAATGTGGCTGGTATGGAGTCCTTTAGCTCAGGATATGTCCTGAGTGAGGTTGTGCAAATTCCTTCACTCGAGTCGTGTCCACTTCATTCAAAATACCACATAACTCATATGCTCCACTTGCTGCATTTTCCAATGACAAAGCTAGTTTTAGTACCTGCCTGAAGTCTAGTTGAGCTTCAGCTAGTTGGTCCTTTTGCATGGTTACGTCATTAATTCCACATACCAAGAGGTGTCTCAGCATCACATTAAGGGTTAAACTAAAGTCACATGCCTCTGCCAGTTGTTTTAACTTCATCAAGAATGCTGATACAAATTCCTCTGACTCCCAAATTGCCATGTAAAACTGATCATGCCTCAGAATTAGAGGATACTTGGGGTCATAATATTCTTTAACTAAATATGTCAACTGTTGAAAGGTTTGAGTATCTGGTGCTTCTGGGAAAGTTAGGCTCCTAATAACCAAAAGACCTGTGGGCCCACAAGCTGTCATTGCTTTGCATCTGCCGGAATGACACTTGCCCAGAAAAAGTAATGCATTCTTTCCACACACTGGGCCCAAAATTCGACAGCAGGATTGAACAAAGCAAGCTTTCCAAATAATGGCAAATTGCCAGAAATGCTTACCCCCAACTCAAAATGACTGTTACAAGCAAATTTCTTGACGACCACACATTTCTCTTACTATCACTGAAATAACTCTACAGTTGCCATCACCAAATCACCTTTTATTTAGACCTGGAAAATCCTTGACAGTGATCCAGCTCTCTTGGAGCCAGCTCTCAGAGTAAACAGGATGTTGGACACTCCTGTTCTTATCTGTCAGTCAGAGCTTCCTGATTAATAGCCCCAGCCGGGGAACTCATATTCTATGCTGGCCAACCTCATAATGGTCACTACATTATCCCCAAACCATTGTGGCAATATGTGCCTTTTAGAGGTATATTTCCTGCCCTGGTTCTCTTCCAGAGGTGTGTTGTTAATCTGGTGCCGATGTGTTTGCTTCATGGAAAACAGAGTTATTTTGTAAAAATTAGACAGAAGAAGCAAGAGTGTTGTCATGTTCACACAGATCCAGGGTTTAATTTTTGCTTTCAGTTGTTGAAGTTGGTGTTTTTGCAGTTGAAGCAACTAGATACAGCTCTAGCGAGTTTTGAGAAGATTTGTAGCTCAGGTTGAGGTTCTGGATGTGAGTTTGCTCGCTGAGCTGGAGGGTTAGTTTTCAGACGTTTCGTCACCATTCTAGGTAACATCAGCAGTGAGCCTCCGACGAAGCGCTGGTGTTATGTCCCGCTTTCTATTTCTCTGGTTAGGTTTCCTTGGGCTGGTGATGTCATTTCCTGTTCTTTTTCTCAGGGGATAGTAGATTGTCTCCAAATCAATGTGTTTGTTGATGGAATTCCGGTTGGAATGCCATGCTTCTAGGAATTCCCGTGCGTGTCTCTGTTTGGCTTGTCCTAGGATGGATGTGTTGTCCCAATCAAAGTGGTGTCCTTCCTTATCTGTATGTAAGGATACGAGTGATAGTGGGTCATGTCGTTTTGTGGCTAGTTGATGTTCATGTATCCCGGTGGCTAGCTTTCTGCCAGTTTGTCCAATGTAGTGTTTGTCACAGTTCTTGCAAGGTATTTTTTAGATGACAGATGACATCTGCAGAAAAAACTAGACAAACTCACGCAAAATAACAACACAGACAGCACAGAAGCATGGATAAAAAACTTATTTGACCAACCATTAACAGACACTGAAAAAGCCGTCTTAGTAAGAGGATTAAATTACAACTTCCAGGATGCAGACAAGAAAGATTTCTACATTTCTACATTGGACAAACTGGCAGAAAGCTAGCCACCAGGAAACACGAACATCAACTAGCCACAAAACGACATGACCCACTATCACTCGTATCCTTACATACAGATGAGGAAGGACACCACTTCGATTGGGACAACACATCCATCCTAGGACAAGCCAAACAGAGACACACACAAGAATTTCTAGAAGCATGGCATTCCAACCGGAATTCCATCAACAAACACATTGATTTGGAGCCAATCTACCATCCCCTGAGAAAAAGAACAGGAAATGACATCACCAACACAGGAAATGACATCACCAACCCAAGGAAACCTAACCAGATAACTAGAAAGTGGAACATAACACCAGCGCTTCGTCAGAGGCTCACTGATGATGTTACCTAGAATGGTGATGAAACGTCTGAAAACTAACCTTCCAGCTCAGCGAGCAAACTCACATCCAGATACAGCTCTCTCTCTCTGCTGCTACTTTCATTCAATTACTGTTCTGTCTCCTGGGCTTACAGAGACAGCATGTGAGGGGAATGTATATTGCTGAATTCGTCCTTGCCACGGATTATTTATGGGATAGTACAGTTTAGATTAGAGCAGTTGCTGAGCAGTTAAATAATACATGATTTTGTTAAATATTTCAAGAGAGTTGTGCAAAGTCTTCTTTTTTGTTTGTATTTTAACTGTGGTGTAAAAATAAAGTGTGTTTTGCTTAAAGCCTCGTAGTTTGACCAATTGAATCACATCAGGAACAGAGTGCCTTACACTTAAAGTCCTAGAGACGTACATCACAGAAAAAAGACCCTGCAGTCCAATTTATCTGTACCAACCACGTCCCAGTCTGATCTACTCCCATTGGCCAGCAATTGGTCCATATACCACTAAATGTTTCCTATTTAGATACTATCCAGATGCCTTTTAAATGTTGTAATTGCAACCTCTCCACCATTTCCTCTGGCCTCTTGTTCTATATGTACAGTAACCACTGCGTGAAAAAGTTACCCCTCAAATCCTTTTTAAATCTTTCCCCTCTCAAGTTAAACCTGTTGCCTGTAATTTTCAACCCCTTCACCCTAGCTAAAAAACCTTGGCAATTCACCCTACCCGTGCCCCGCATTATTTTATAAATCTCTATAAGGTCAGGGCTCAGTCTCTGACACTTCTGGGATAAAAGCCCCAGCGCATTCAGCCTCTCCCTGTAACTGAACCCTCCTGTCCCAAAAAAAAGCGTAAATCTCTTCTGCACCCTCTCAAGTTTAACAACATTGTTCCATTAGAAGAGTTATCAGAATTGTGCACAGTATTCTAAAGGTGGCCTCACCAATGTCCTGTACAGCCTCAACATAAAACCCTAACTCTTATGCTCGGTGTTCTGACTGATGAAGGCAAGAGTGCCAATGCCTTCTTCACCACCCTGTCTACCTGTGACACCACTTCCAAGGAAGTATATACCTGTACCCTGGATTGCCTTACCAAAATGCAACACCTCACATTTATCTAAATTAAACTCCATCTGCCATTCCTTGGCCCATTGGCCCATTTGGTTACAGTCCTATTGTACTCTGAGATATTTGTCTTCACTAGCCACTACACCACCTATTTTGATGTGATCTGCAAACTTACTAACCATACCAATTCAGCCCCTCGAGCCTGCTCCATCAATTAATAGGATCATGGCTGATCTCATCACAGCCTCAACTGTATTTTACTGCCCTTTCTCCATCACCCTTCAACCCATTACTAATTAAATATCTTTCTATCTCCTCCTCAACCTCCTGATGACCACCACACCCGAGGATAATGAATTCCACCGATTCACAACCTTTTGAGAAAAGTAATTTCTCCCCATCCCTGTTTTAAATCTGCTCTCTCTCATCCTAAAACTATGGCCCCTTGTTCTAAATTACCCTGCAAAGCGAAACATCCTCTCTACATCTACGTTGCCAATCCCTTTTAGCATCTTATATATCTCAATTAGATCTCCTCTTATTCTTCTAAACTTCAGCAAGCATATGCCTAAACTGTTCAATGATTCTTCATAAGACAACTCCCTCATCTCTGAAAACAGTCTCATGAACTGCTTCCAACATAACTACATCCCTTCTCAAGTAAGATGATCAAAACCATATGCAATACCCCAGGTTTGGTCTGACTAATGCCTAGTACAGTTGCAGCTCTATACCTCTACTCCTTTAGTAATAAATGCCAAAATTTCATAATCCTTCATTATTACTTCCTGTACCCGCATATTAGTTTTCTGTGAATTGTGGACAAGGATACCCAGATCCCTCTGCACTTGAGGTATCATGAAGTTTCTCTCTATTTAGATAATAATTGCCTTTCTATTCCTCTGAATAAATTGGGTAACATGCTGCACCTTAAACTTCATCTGCTAAATCTTGGCCTATTCGCTTAACTTATCCATATCCATTTGTAAATTTCTTGTTTCTCCAATACAACTTATTTTCCCACCTACTTCACTGTCATCTTCACTGTACACGTTTAACTCATTAGTATCAATTTGTAAATAGTTGGGACCCAAGCAGTGAACCCTGTGTCACCCCACTAGTTACATCTCACCAGCCATAAAAAAAAATTATCCTGACCCCCTGCTTTCTGTTGGTTAGCTAATTCTCTATCCAAGATAATAAATTATGCCTAACCCCAGGTAATCTTACCTTGTGTATTAGCCCTTTGTACAGCACCTTTACAAACGCCTGCTGGAAATCCAGATATACTACATCTACAGTATCCCAATTATCCACTTTGCTTGCTACATCATTGAAGAATTCTACAGATCAATCAAACATGATTTGCTCTTCGTAACATCATGCTGACTCTGATGGATTTTATTTTGACTTTGCAAATAACCCTTTACTCCTGCCTTAATAACAGATTTTAACAACTTCCTAATTATAGAAATAAACTAACTGGTTGATAGTTTCCTACTTCTTGCTTCCCTCATTTTGTGAGTAGTTACTTTGAATACAGTAGCATTTTTCCGAACCACTGAAACCTTATTAGAATCTAGAGAATTTTGGAATTTTATAACTAATGCAACCATTATCTCTGCTGCTCCTTCCTTTAAGACCCTAGAATGTAAGCCATAGCGTCTTGGGGATTTGTTTGCCTTCAGTCCCGATAGTTTGTTCATTATGTTTTCCCTATGGATGGTGTAACCGACTAGAACAGACCTCCCCAAAGCATAATATGGAGATAACCAAGACCCTCACTTTTAGGTATTTTTAAAAGGCATTGTATTATAAATATGATTTGAATGGTTCACTGCTAAGCTTTAACCAAAACACACTTTATTCTTACAACACAGTTAAAACACAACAAAATGAAGAATTGGCATAACCTTAACTTTACTAACAAAATAATATATGATTTAACTACTAATCATCATTATAGGCAGCAGCTCATAAACACACCCTTGCAGAGGTAATTTAACAAGAACATCACTGTTCTCATGTGCTGCCTCTCTCCAGTCCAGTGGAAAGGAACACCAAAAGAAAATCTGTCTCTTTTGTCTTTTGAGGAGGAAGACCCTCTGTTAAGACTTCACTCTAGCAGCAGAGAACTCAAGCTTTCAGTCCTAGTAACCAGCAAAAACTCCAAATAACTAGCTAAAACCAAAACCCTCTGGATCCCCATGTAAGCCTGACCCTGTCCAGTCATGATTCTTTTGACTAAAAAGAAGACCCAGGGAGAGCTCAAAGTTATTTTCCAACTGCCTGCCTGAAGGATTCATTTCGGTACCAGTGTGACAATGCACCTCTGCAATAGAAACAGGTCAGAACACATCTCCTAGAGGCACAGTATCATCACAATGGCAGTTGTTTTAAGTTCCTCCTTTTCTATAATTTCTGCAATACCTATTACCTTTGGGATGGTTACAGTGTCCTTCGCTTTTAAACCGAAGGCAGGGTATTAATTTAGTGTCTTCGCCATTTCTGTGTTCCTACCATTGACCTCAAAGGAATGAACGTTCTCCTTAGCTACTGTCTTCCTCTTTGTATATTTATAGAGCTTTTGATATCCATTTTTATACTTTGCACTAGCCCCCCTTCATAATTAACCTTAGTTCTTTTTAATACTTTTATTTAGTAACAGCTGGTCTTTAAAAATTTCCTAACCCTCTAGGCTGCCACTGGCCTTTTCAACATGGATGCATCTTAATTTTTGCCCTTATGTTATCTTTAACTTCCTTACTTAGCCATGGATACTTCCCACCTATCCCCCTTACATTCTTTCTTCCTCTCTGGAACGTAGTGTACTTGGGCCGACTTGAATATCTCCTTACATGTCTTCCACTTTTCATCAACTGTCCAACATTTTAGTCTTTCTACCCAGTCCACTGGAGCCAAATCTGTCCTGCTGCCTGTGTAATGTGTGACTCCAGAATACTGTTGTAGAACTCTAGTTTGCTCATCCTCTGACTGAGTTTGAAATTCCAGCATGTTATGATTGCTCTTCCATAAAGGACCCTTTCCATATGAGATCACTTATTAATTCCACCTCTTTACACTATACTAAATCCAGAATAGCCTGTTCCCTGGTTGCGTCCTCAACATAGGAGTCCAATGAACAATCTTTAATACATCCAATGAACTCTTCCTTGAGGTTACATTTGCCAATTTGTTCAATCTAGTTTGTATGTATATTAAAATCTATCATGAATATTTCTCAAAGGATGATTATTATTGCACCTATCTTACAAGCTCCCCGTACTTCCTGGTATATACTGAACCCTACTATGGAACTACTAATAGGGAACCTATAGATTACCCCAGCCAGATACTTCTTTTTCTTGCTATTTCCTATTTCTTAAGTCTTACATGCTCATTTAAACTTGCTTGTGTCTCCCTGGAAAGAATCTTGTCTCTTGCTCTTAACAAAATTTGACCTTAACTTTAGCTTGCTCATGCTGCTCACCACCTTTCTATCGTTTAATCAACGGTATGGAATCGCTTAAAATGATTACTTGCCTATCCTTCTACCTCATCGTCCCCTGTACAACTGAGTCACCCATTGTATCATGGGCTTGGGTTTGGCTGCATTCTGTGAAGGAAATATTGCCTTCACCTGTTTTAAAAAAGATCACCAGACACATGGAGATTACTGCACAACCCGTTTGGTTTTCTTAGTCTGGTAGTCACCTATTCTCTCTTCATCTGTGTGCTCTTAACCTGCAGTGTCACCATCTCCCTATCCATGTAGTCCTCTGCCTTGTAATTGCATGACAATGGCTCTAGCTGTCTAGATCTGAAGATTGTGCAGCCAGTAACACTTCCAGTAGATGTGTTTATTTACAATACGAGGTATGTCCAAGACTTCACCAATACTGTAGGATGTACACTCACATGGCCCAGCTGACCTGCCATCCCATAGCTCTGAAAGCTCTTAGGATAAGTGTGACCTGACTATGAAAACACAAACAAGTTATTTCTCAGATAAAGACAGCCAAAAATCTCGAGTTTTAAACACAAATTCAATACCCACCTTACACTTTAAAGATTCAAAATACTGACCAAACCAACTCCATCAATCAGTTGCTTTCCCTGTGCTCGTGATGTCAGACTGCTGATGGTCTCAGTACAAGAAAGCTTCTTGATCCGTGTTTTATTTCCTTTCTCACTCATCTCCTGCATAGGAGACTTCATTTCTTGCAGCAAACCTGAAATGGGAAGCAGAGAGAAGATGGTGGTGCTTATGGTGGTGGAGTGGAAAAGATCACTGGCCTTCCTTCAGCAGTGTTATGCATTCCCCAAGGCAGCTGTGCCTGCACTGGCCAGGAGGCAATGTTCGACCACACTGGCATGGCCTGGTGATATGGTGTCCACTGCCGGTTCCCAAGGAAACAGAATACCCTGCCTGCCCATTACCCCATCCAGCAGCATTTTCAGGGTCCTGCCCACAAAATGAGGCATAAACATTCCTCTTGACGCAACTGGCTCATAACCAAAAGAAATTAAACTTCAGCACAGAGTCATTGTCTTGAATCCAGTGACTTTACTTCAGAACTAATGGGGATGTTATTTCTCAGGCTTGCATTGTGCTACATTGGAACACTACGACAGGCCCAAGATAGAATGTTAGCACTGGAACAAGACAGTTTATTGAAATGACAGGCAACTGGAAGGTTGGCGGTCCTTCCTCTGGACGGAGTGAAGGTGTTTCACAAAGCGGTCACCAAGCAATCTGTGTTTGGTCTCACCAACGTAAAGAAGACCATATTGCGAGCATCATGTCTCTCTGGGCTCCTCAGCTGAGACTTGCCAAGCTCCTATACCACCCAGAAGTCATCAGTGGACTGGCTGAGCAGACACTCCATGGTGGTGACATGGGAATAACAGCTATTCTCCTGAAGGCAGGATTGTGACATCCTCCCTCCCATTAGCACTGACCTTACATTTACCTGTTAGCCATGCTTCCCAAACTGCTGAGCTGTACAGCCTGAGGCAGGGCCATGACAATCTATGGTGTCACAGGAGAACCACTGTACTTTATGGGAGCACAATTGCTCTTCATGAGGAAAGATTTGAAGTGATTGAGGGATGGCTTTTTACTGGATCTTCTATGTTGGAAGGGGAGATGTGAGGCAACACTGCATCTCCCAGTCGCAAACAATTTCCACTCCCCCTCCCATTCTCTAGATGACATGTCCATCATGGGCCTCCTGCAGTGCCACAATGATGCCACCCGAAGGTTGCAGGAACAGCAACTCATATTCCGCCTGGGAACCCTGCAGCCATATGGTATCAATGTGGACTTCACCAGTTTCAAAATCTCCCCTTCCCCCACCGCAACCCTAAACCAGCCCAGTTCGTCCCCTCCCCCCACTGCACCACACAACCAGCCCAGCTCTTCCCCTCCACCCACTGCATCCCAAAACCAGTCCAACCTGTCTCTGCCTCCCTAACCGGCTCTTCCTCTCACCCATCCCTTCCTCCCACCCCAAGCCGCACCCCCATCTACCTACGAACCTCATCCCACCTCCTTGACCTGTCCGTCTTCCCTGGACTGACCTATCCCCTCCCTACCTCCCCACCTATACTCTCCTCTCCACCTACCTTCTTTACTCTCCATCTTCGGTCTGCCTCCCCCTCTCTCCCTATTTATTCCAGTTCCCTCACCCCATCCCCCTCTCTGATGAAGGGTCTAGGCCCGAAACGTCAGCTTTTGTGCTCCTGAGATGCTGCTGGGCCTGCTGTGTTCATCCAGCCTCATATTGTATTATCCAGTGCTCTAAGATCTGATGGGACAGAATATGCCACTAAAGCAGTTTTTAATTAAGTAACAAAGTGACATTCCCAGGTTCTTTTTTCCTTTATTCTTGAAGGGGATGTGGATGTCACTGACACGATCGATGCTTCTTCCCCATCGCTCATTGCCCATGAGCTGACTGGCTTGCCAGGCCATTTCAGAGACCACTTAAGAGCCAAGCATATTACTGTGAGTTACGTTTAGGCCAGATCAGGTAAGGACAGCAGATTTCTTTCCTTGTAGGTTAGTAGTGATCTGGATGAGTTTTTACAATAATTAATGGTAGTTTAATGGTCACCAGCCCTGAGACTAGCTTTAAGTTTCAGATTCAGTAATTGAATGTAAATTCTACCAGATGCCATGATATGATCTGAACCTATGTCCCCACAGAATTAGCCTGGGGCTCTGGATTACTGGCCTGGTGACATTAGCACCACACTCCCATCGCCTCATCTCTCCACAGATAGTAAGAACTGCCGATGCTGGAGTCTGAGACAACACAGCGTGGAGCTGGAGGAATGCAGCAGGCCAGGCATCATCATTCTTCAGAAATGAAGAAGGGTCCCAACCTGAAATGTCAGCTTTCCTGCTCCTCTGATGCTGCTTGGCCTGCTGTATTCATCCAGCTCCACACCTTGTTGTCTACGTTAGAATGTCAATTAATTAATATACATATCCCCTAATCTCTGCACAGAGATAAGTAAAGGTTTTATCAAACAAGAGGTGACATCTCAGATCAGACAATGCCTCTTGTGTGTGAGGCCCTGTTTAGAATCTGTTTCTGTTTCAACCTGGAGTCAGACATCTAAAGTAGGAATTTACAGTACGCCACATATGACTGACTGACTGCCAACATTTTGTGTGCTTTTTAAACAAAATAGAATGTACTTGCAAATATAAATCTGCAAATGCAAATTCACCCAATATACTTATATATGTTTGTATCTGTATGTGTGTGTGTGTGTGTATGTGAGAGAGAGAGACTGTATGTGTGTGTGTGTGTGAGTGCGCGAGCGGGTGTGTGTGTGTCTGTATGTGAGAGAGTGTGTGTGAGTGAGCGAGCGGGTGTGTGTGTGTCTGTGAGAGAGTGTGTGTGTGTGCGAGCAGGTGTGTGTGTGGATGCAAGACAGTGTGTATGAGAGTGTATAGTGTGGTGAAGTGTAGTGTGACATGAACCCAACATCTCAGTTGAGGCAGTCCTAATGGGGACCGAGCTTGGCTATGAGCCTCTGGTTGGTGACTCTGTGTTGTTGTGTATCTCGAAAACTGCCTTGGAGAACATTTATCTGAAGATCCGAGGCCAAATGTCTTTGACCGCTATTGTGTTCCATTACTGGGAGGGGATATTCCTCTCTGACGATTGTTGTGTGGCATCCATCCATCCATTGTCGTGGCAGCTGCACAATTTCGCCAATGTGCCATACCTCAGGACATCCTTACCTGCAGTGTATGAGATAGACAACACTGGCCGAGTCACATGAGTATCTGTACAGATTTGTTCAGGGGAAGCCAAGTCCGACAAAATTGATTGAATTTTTTGAAGAGGTGACCAGGTGTGTAGCCGTGTTGTGGAGATGCTGGTATTGGACTGGGGTGGATGAGGTCAGAAATCACATTATAGTCCAACAGGTTTATTTGAAAACACAAACTTTCAGGACATAGCCCTTTTGTCAGGTGAAGTGAGGAAGAAGCTCACAGCACACAGAATTTATAAGATCAAAGGGTCACACCACTGATGAGGATGTATTAAATACGCTCAAGATATTGTTAAATCTTTAATTAGTTAGAAGGCTTTAATTGATTTATCTATATATGTAATCCCCAAATTCCTTTCAAGTCACTGTGCTTAGAGAACTAAAAGTTTTATCGGTGTACCGAAGAGGTGACATTTTAGGTCAGGCAATGTATGTTATGTGGGAGACATTGTTTGGAATATGTTTGTGTTTTGGTTTGGAGTCACGCTGGTTTTATTTGTAAAGCACCACATTAACTGACAGTCTATAAATCGTGTGCTTGTTCAACAAAATAGAATGTACTTGTAAGTATAGATTCACATCATAGGGTTATGTGTGTACGTGTGTGTCTGAGTGAGTGAGTGAGTGTGTGCGTGCATGTGTGTGTGTGCACCTGAGGGGGGAGAGAGAGAGAGTGAGCATGTATCTGTGAGAGGGGAGAGAGAGAGGGGGAGGGAGTGAGTATCTGTGTGTGCATGTGTGTGTGTGTGTTTGTGTGTGTGGGGGGAGGAGAGAGGGAGAGTGTGAGTGAGTGTGTGTATGTGGAGGGGTTGGGACAGAGAGAGAGTGAGTCTGTTTGTGTGAGAGAGAGGAGAAAGAGTTGAAGTACGTATGGGTATGTGTGTTTGTGTGTGTGTGGGCGGGGATGGTGGAAAGTGAGTGAGTGAGTGCTTATGTGCGTGTTTATGTGTGTGAGAGGGGGACAGACATTGAATATGTGTGTGGTTGGTGGTGGGGGGGAAGGAAAGAATGCATGTCTGTGTCTCCCAGTAAGTTCATACTTAATTCTTGCTTAAATATCTTTGTCACTTTAGCCCAATGCTTAAGGTGCTGCAGTACAGAGCCCATGTTGTCCACCTTGGAGTCTTTTGCACCTAAACCAGCCGTATTTCAGTGCAGAAATCTGCTGCCGGCATACCCTCACAAGAAAACCCACAGGCAGTTTGCCATGGCTCACAGGTTGGACATTAATTCACAGCTACAATCTGAGGAACTCTCACTTTCTAGATTTCCTCCCCGTCACCACCTCCAGCTCTTCCATTGTCTTGTTTCACTAGTTCCCCAAGCAGCCACATTGATCCATGTCAACTGTACGATCCATCAAGCCAGGTTATTTTATGGAGTGCTGGCAACAAGCATCTTCTGTTGCGATCTCTGTGAACTTTGTGTTGCAGTTTAACTTATCCAAATGTGCATTTACTAGATTTTCACTTTTACTGAGATTTCTTACCTTGAAGCTCAATGTTGGCCACTTTCATTAGCCTCCATAAAATCCATTCTTGAATTTTCATCAAAAATCACGTTTCAAACAGACCTTTAAACCAGCTGTACATCAATTGCCCGAGCTAATTAGTTTGCAGTAACTGACTTCAATGCTCCAGTTTCTTCTTTGGGTTCACAAAGGAAAGGCTCGTGCTGATGGAATCTTGCCACCACTCCCAAACACATGTCAATGCTAACAGTAGAGCCCACTTTCAGATGCCAGCCCTAACTCCTACAGAACTGAAATCTACAGCTTATGGTGTATATATATAACTCAACAGCTTGTCTGACTACATCAAGCAACATTGTAAATCGCTCAAATAGTAGTTAAAGTAACAAGGAGGTCAATAAGCCTCACTAGGACAGCAGGTTTCCCACTCTGAATGAATGAAATATGTCGATCTTTATGACAAGTCTGTATACTGGAAAATTGAGAGAGGGCAGCATTAAGTTAAAATATTGGAGATGACAGTCCAATAATATGATTATTAAGAATTTACTCCTATATTCCCCTTTGAATTTATTAATGACTATTTTACATTTAGGCCCTTTGTTCTGGCTTGGCAACAAATGAAAACATTCTTGACAATGTCCTGAGAAATATTTTCAGATTAACTTATCTGTCTGTCATCTGTCTATGTCTCACACATTTTTTCACCAATTATCTTAAATTGCTGTCTTTTTGCTGTTGGGATCAATTTCTCTCTATCTACTCTGTCCAAAGCCCTCCTGATTTGGACAACTCTATCAAATCTCCTCTCAATCTTCTCCCGAAAAGGAGAACAGCTACAGCTGCTCCTCATTCCCAGAAACATTCCTGGAAATCTTTTGTACCCTCTCCAAAGCTGTCACATCCTTTGAGATAATAAAATGTGAGGTTGGATGAACACAGCAGGCCAAGCAGCATCTCAGGAGCACAAAAGCTGACGTTTTGGGCCTAGACCCTTCATGAGAGAGGGGGATGGGGTGAGGGTTCTGGAATAAATAGGGAGAGGGGGGAGGCGGACCGAAGATGGAGAGAAAAGAAGATAGGTGGAGAGGAGAGTATAGGTGGGGAGGTGGGGAAGGGATAGGTCAGTCCAGGGAAGAGGGACAGGTCAAGGAGGTGGGATGAGGTTAGTAGGTAGGAGATGGAGGTGCGGCTTGGGGTGGGAGGAAGGGATGGGTGAGAGGAAGAACAGGTTAGGGAGGCAGAGACAGGCTGGACTGGTTTTGGGATGCAGTGGGTGGGGGGGAAGAGCTGGGCTGGTTGTGTGGTGCAGTGGGGGGAGGGGACGAACAGGGCTGGTTTTGGGATGCGGTGGGGGAAGGGGAGATTTTGAAGCTGGTGAAGTCCACATTGATACCATTGGGCTGCAGGGTTCCCAAGCGGAATATGAGAACCCTGCAGCCCAATGGTATCAATGTGGACTTCACCAGCTTCAAAATCTCCCCTTCCCCCACCGCATCCCAAAACCAGCCCAGTTCGTCCCCTCCCCCCACTGCACCACACAACCAGCCCAGCTCTCCCCCCCCCCCCAACTCACTGCATCCCAAAACCAATCCAACCTGTCTCTGCCTCCCTAACCTGTTCTTCCTCTCACCCATCCCTTCCTCCCACCCCAAGCCACACCTCCATTTCCTACCTACTAACCTCATCCCACCTCCTTGACCTGTCCGTCTTTCCTGGACTGACCTATCCCCTCCCTACCTCCCCACCTATACTCTCCTCTCCACCTATCTTCTTTTCTCTCCATCTTCGGTCCACCTCCCCCTCTCTCCCTATTTATTCCAGAACCCTGACCCCATCCCCCTCTCTGATGAAGGGTTTAGGCCCGAAACGTCAGCTTTTGTGCGCCTGAGATGCTGCTGGGCCTGCTGTGTTCATCCAGCCTCACATTTTGTTATCTTGGATTCTCCAGCATCTGCAGCTCCCATTATCACATCCTTTGAGAGATGTGGTGGCCCCCTGTTGGACACCGCCCTCCAATCATGGTCAAAGCAATATTTAGTAGGGATGTACCATAACTGTGTTGCTTTTAGTCTCCTTGCCTCCATTATAAAGCCCAGGATCCCATATGCCAATAACATTCTGATTATATTTACTTCTGAGCTGGGAAGGCAGTAATTCAAAATTCTGATGCCCCTCTACTGAAATGGGAGGGAAGTCAGGACATGCACGTTTTAACGTGTATGTATGCAAACAAAAGATCTTTCTCACACACCCTTCACGTCTGAGGTCACTGCCCTGCCCTTTTTCCAGTGTTTTCATGCCGGGCGCCTCACATCACCCCACCTGCAATTCTGTCCCCCGTTCCACGCTCCAATTAAAAGAAGAATTTCTTTGCTCTGATTAACAGAAGATTCTGACACACCCAGTGCCACATGATGTAAAAAGGTGGTAAATAAAACTTAGGCCCAAACTGTGGCCCAAGGTCTTCAAGCAGAGGCTCCTGGCTGGCTCACCCAAACTGCAGGAGCAAGATTTCCCCAACCAGGGACAAAGACTCAGGAGGCAGAAAGAATACAGGCATGTGTTACCTGCCCTGGTTAATGCAGGGAGTAGGCCAAAGGATCTTCCCCAAATCTGGCTTCAAAGTGAAAACACAATCGTTTTCTTAATCTTCAGCTCGAATCGGAAGAAATGTCAATGACACACTGTGATTTTACAGTAAAAAGCAGCATTTTAATACATTTTGTGTTACAATAATCATACACAACTTAGTTACTGTAACCTCCCCAACCCTTCAGTGAAACCAATCCTGTCAAACACCTGATCAATGATAGACATTGCTACACACAACCCGAGATTGTCTGAGTTTGTTTCATAATATTTAACAGTTATTGTAATCGCTAGGCCTTGGGATCCTTCTATGTTGCATTCCAAAGTTACTGGCTGTTCTCTTTCAGCCATGCCCTTCATTAATCTCTAAGGATTGCTTGAATTCTATTGTCCATTATACTTGCTAATTCCATTGCCCCTTTTTGTATAAAAACAGTGATTCCACTGTAAAAATTTATAACATAAATGATAAACTCTATAATTATTTCTACTGTTAACATGTTCAGCTAATCAGACAAGATATGCCAGGCATCTCTTTAATGTTTTCCCTTGGTGCATTCATTTTAAATCTATCTATGACTAATTAAAGAATCTCTAATGAGAACATATTAAAATTGTAAGTAGTTTCAAAGAGACAGCCAAATTCTGGAAGATAACTTTAGTTTCTGTTCTTATGGTTGAATATATCCTGTTCTTTAATGAGACAAGAATTAATTATTTGTTGTGGTTTTGTGATTTTTAAAAAGTCTTTATGAGCTTCAATTCCATTGCTGCTTCTATGTTTGTTACAAACCTTCAAATTACTCATCATAGAATTTTCTTATTGGGCCGCCCTTTGCACTTTTTGGAATCTTACTGTTCCGATAATGCTCTCTTTTGCTTCGGAATGATTCCCTTCTCAAAGGCACTTTCTTTTTCCTGAAGTAGGATTTTTAAATTTCAGCTGTTTTGTTCCTCTTAAAAATAAGCAGTTTAAGCAGGCTTTTCTTTAGATTCTGGCCATTTTGTACCTCTTAGAAATAGACAGCTCCAACACCTCCTGACTCCGCAAAGTCTGTCCACCATCTGCAAGGCTCAAGTCAGGAGTGTGATGGAATACTCCCCACTTGCCTGGATGGGTGCAGCCCCAACTACATTCAAGAAGTGGGCACCATCCAGGACAAAGCAGCCCACTTATTTGGCACCACATCCACAAACATCCACCACCAACACTCATTTGCAGCAGTGTGTGCTATCTACAAGATGTGCAGCTGAAATTCACCAAAGATCCTCAGGCAGCACCTTCCAAACCCACAATCACTTCCATTGCAAAGGACAAGGGCAACAGATACATGGGAACACCACCACTTTCAAATCACCCTCCAAGTCAATCATCATCCTGACTTGGAAATATATCTCCGCTCCTTCACTGTAGCTGGGTAAAATCCTGGAATTCCCTCCCTAATGGCATTGCGGGTCAACACACAGCAGGTGGACTGTAGCGGTTCAAAAGAAAGCTCACCACTACCTTCTCAAGAGATGGGTGATAAATGCTGGCCAGCCAATGACACCTACATACCACAAATGAATGAATACAAATATACTTCATTCGTACGCAAATTCAGAAAAACAGATCATCTCACATGCAAATCCAGCAGCAGAAAGAAAACCCCCAGCTTTGAGCTGTAACCAAGAGAAGAAAAACAGCTTCCACAGTCAGTTTCAAGTTCCTAGCAGCTGCTACTGAAAAGTTAAAACTAAAATTCCTGTTTCTGTGGGAGTATGGCGCTCCCATTCAGGCTGCATCTGTTATTCCAATTTATAAAAAAACCAAGGTCTCACAAGCTGTTAACTTTATAAGTTTTCAATAGACAGCTCATAAAACCCAGGACAAAATATTCCTCTTAAAGTCACAGTGTTGTCACAGGACAAACACAAGGCAAATGCAGCACAATGTGGTTAAATTTAGAGTTATAAACCTCAGTGTGAAAAAAAAGAGAATTATTTTAAAGGCAGTATAGTGGGAGGTGTGGCTATATAAAGGTATCTCGGGGTCCTTTCACACGAGTCAATGAAAGCAGATAGGCAAGAGCAGCAAACAATTCAGAAGGCAAATAGTATGTTGGCCTTCATTGCAAGATGATTGGAGGTCAGAAGTAGAGACGTGGTACTGTAGGTATATGGGCCCTTTGTAAGACTACACCAAGTGTATTGCATGCACTATTGATCTCTCTATTTGAGACAAGATAAACTTACCTTCGAGGGAGTGCAAGCAGAGGGTCACTTGGCCAATACCAGGGATTGTAGGACTGCTGGATGAGGACAGATTGGTCCAACTGGGCCTGTACTGGGTTTAGAAGGATGAAAGAGGATCTGCTTGAAATATATCAAAGTCTAACAGGACTGAACAGGCTAGATGCATGAAGGATGTTTGACTTATTTGGGGAGACTAGAATTGGGGCACACAGTCTCAGGATCTGAAATAACTCATTTAGGACTGAGATGAGGAAGCATTTTTCTTCACACAAACAGTAGGAGACCCATGGAATTCTGGGCCACATAAGGCTGTAGGAGTGGATCACTGAGTGTGTTAAGAAAGAGATTGATGCATTTTTAGATATTGAAGTCATCAAGGAGTCTGGAGACAAAGTGGGAATATAGAGGTTAATATAGAGGTTTAGGCATGATTATACTGAATGGCAGAGCAGGATTGAAGGGTTGAATGGCCTATTCGTATTCCTAGTATTAATGATCAACAAAACTGGTGGTATGGTGGGTAGTGAAGAAGGTTCACAATGGGACCTTGATCAGATGCACAAATGGGCTGAGGAGTGGCAGATGGAATTTATTTGTGATAAACGTATAGAACATAGTACATAGAACAATACAGCGCAGAACAGGCCCTTCGGCCCTCGATGTTGCGCCGACCTGTGAACTAATCTAAGTTCCTCCCCCTACACTATCCCGTCATCATCCATATGCTTATCCAAGGACTGTTTAAATGCCCCTAATGTGGCTGAGTTCACTACATTAGCAGGCAGGGCATTCCACACCCTTACCACTCTCTGAGTAAAGAACCTGCCTCTGACATCTGTCTTAAATCTATCACCCCTCAATTTGTAGCTAGGCCCCCTTGTACAAGCTGAAGTCATCATCCTCGGAAAAAGACTCTCACTGTCCACCCTATCTAATCCTCTGACCATCTTGTATGTCTCTATTAAATCCCCTCTTAGCCTCCTTCTCTCCAATGAGAACAGACCCTTTCTTCATAGGGCCTACGCTCCAGACCAGGCAACATCCTGGTAAATCTCCTCTGCACCTTTTCCAATGCTTCCACATCCTTCCTGTAATGGGGCGACCAGAACTGCTCGCAATATTCCAAATGCGGCCGCACTAGCATTTTGTACAGTTGCAGCATGACATCACGGCTCCGGAACTCAATCCCTCTACCAATAAAACCTAACACACCGTAAGCCTTCTTAACAGCACTATCAACGTGGGTGGCAACTTTCAGGGATCTATGTACATGGACACCAAGATCCCTCTGCACATCCACACTACCAAGAATCTTTCCATTGACCCGGTATTCTGCCTTCCTATTATTCCTCCCAAAGTGAATCACCTCACATTTATCCGTATTACACTCCATTTGCCACCTTTCAGCCCAATTCTGCAGTTTATCCAAGTCTCCCTGCAACCTGCAACATTCTTCCACACTGTCCACCACTCCATCGACTTTAGTATCATTTGCAAACTTACTAACTCATCCACCTATGCCTGCGTCCAAGTCATTTATAAAAATGACAAACAGCAGTGGTCCCAAAACAAATCCTTGAGGCACACCACTAGTGACCTGGCTCCAGGCTGAATATTTCCCATCAACCACCACTCGTTGCCTTCTTACAGAAAGCCAGTTTCTAATCCAAGCTGCTAAAATGAGCCTCCGTATTTTCTCCAATAGCCTACCATGTACAACCTTATCAAAGGCTTTACTGAAGTCCATGTACACCACGTCAACTGCCCTTCCCTCATCCACATGCTTGGTCACCTTCTCAAAAAACTCAAATGAGGTTTGTGAGACATGACCTGCCCTTGACAAATCAATGCTGACTATCTCTAATCAAATTGTTGCTTGCTAGATAATTATAAATCCTATCTCTTATAATCCTTTCCAAAACTTTTGCTACAACAGACGTAAGGCTCACAGATCTATAATTACCTGGGCCATCCCTACTGCCCTTCTTGAACAAGGGCACAACATTTGCCATCCTCCAGTCTTCTGGTACTAAACCTGCAGACAATGAGGACTTAAAGATCAAGGCCAAAGGCTCCGCCACCTCCTCCCTAACTTCCCAGACAATCCTCGGAAAAGTCCCATCCGGCCCAGGGGATTTATCTACCTTCACACCTTCTAGAATTGATAATACCTCCTCCTTACTAACCTTAATCCTTTCAATTCTAATAGCCCGTAACTCAGTCATCTCCTCTACAATATTCTCCTGTTCCTCAGTGAAAACAGATGAGAAATAATCATTTAGCACCTCTCCAATCTCCACAGGGTCCACACACAACTTCCCACTTCTGTCTTTGACTGGCCCTATTCCTACCCTAGTCATCCTCTTATTCCTCACATACCTATAGAAAGCTTTCGGGTTCTCCATTATTCTACCTGCTAACGTCTGCTCATGTCCCCTCCTTGCTCTTCTTAACTATCTCCTTAATTCCTTCCTAGCTAATCTGTAACTCTCCATGGCCTCATCTGAACCATCTCGTCTCACTGTCACATAAGCAAAGAAACAAAGAAACCTACAGCAAAGGAACAGGCCCTTCAGCCCTCCAAGCCTGCGCCGATCAAGATCCTCTGTCTAACTATCATCTATTTTCTAACGGTCTGTGTCCATTTGCTCCCTGCCCATCCATGTACCTGTCCAAATATATCTTAAAAGACGCTAACGTGTCTGCGTCTACCACCTCCGCTGGCAACGCGTTCCAGGCACCCACCACCCTCTGTGTAAAGAACTTTCCACGCATATCGCCCTTAAACTTTCCTCCTCTCGCTTTGAACTCATGACCCCTAGTAACTGAGTCCCCCACTCTGGGAAAAAGCTTTTTGCTATCCACCCTGTCTATACCTGTCATAATGCCTCCCTCTTCCGCTTAACAAGAGATACAATTTCTTTAGTAAACCACGGTTCCCTTATCTTTTCGCTTCCTCACTGCCTGACAGGGACATACCTATCAAGGACATGCAATATCTGTTCCTTAAACCAGCTCCACATTTCGATTGTCCCCATCCCCTGCATTTTGCTAACACATTCTATGCCTCCTAAATCTTGCCTAATCACATTATAATTGCCCTTCCCCCATCTCTAACTTTTGCCCTGTGGCATGTTCCTATCTCTTTCCATCGCTAAACTAAACATAACCGAATTATGGTCACTCTCGCCAAAGTGCTCACCTACAACTAAATCAAAGACCTGGCCTGATTCATTACCAAGTAGCAGATCCAGTGTGGCCTCCCCTCTTGTCGGTCCGTTGACATACTGAGTCAGGAAACCTTCCTGCGCACATTGGACAAAAACTGATCCATCCGACATACTAGAGTTATAGCATTTCCAGGCAAGTAGACAGTACACACTGCTGCTACTGAGTGTCTTTGGTGGAGGGAGTGAATGTTTGTAGATGTAGTGCCAATCAACTGGGCTGCTTTGTCCTAGATGGTGTCAAGTTTCTTGAATGTCGTTGGGGCTGCAGTTATCCAGGCAAGTGGGGAGTATTCCATCATACTCCTGACTCATGCCTTGTAGATGGTGGACAGGCTTTGGGGACTCAGGAGGTGAGTTACTCACTGCAGTATTCCCAGCTTCTGGCCTGCTCTTGTAGCTGCTGTGTTTATGTGGTGAGTCCAGTTGGGTTTCTGGTCAATGGTAACGCCCAGGTTGTAGATAGTGGGGTAGTGATGGTAACACCATTGAATCTCAAGGGACAGGTTGTCTTTTATTGGAGATGGTCATAGCCTGGCATTTGTGTGGCACAAAAGTCACTTGCCACTTGTCAGCCCAAGCCTGGATATTGTCCAGACCTTGTTGCATGTGAACATGGACTGCTTCAGTCTCTGAGGAGTCACTAATGGCGCTGAACATTGTGTAATCATTGGCGAACATCCCCACTTCTGACCTTTTGATGGGGAGAAGGTTATTGATGAAGCAGCTGAAGATGGTTGGGCCTAGGGACACAGCCCTGAGGAACTCCTACAGAGATGTCCTGCAGCTGAGATGATTGACCCCCCCCCACCCCGCCTACACACCCACAAACATCTTCCCACGTGTCGGGTATGACTCCAACCATGGACATAGGTCGGTCCTTTTTCTTAGACAGCACCCTGGAGTGTTTGAACACTGGGACAGGTTCCTCTGACTTAGCGCCCAGTATGGGAGGCATGAAATGCAAGGGAGATTGCCTCCTCAAGCAGAGCACCCTGGTAGAAATGCACTCATCTTCTGATAGCGAAGGTGCTGAAGTGGCTACATTTGTCATGTCCAGCTCTGATTCAGAGGAGTCACCAGTGTTTGACTGAATGTGTGGACCCACAGATTCCAACAGCCTTTCCAACTTTTCCAAGGGGCAGGGCACATTTTGTTCCCACACCATTTGCAAATCTGCAGCTTTGAAATGGTCCATGGGCTTGTCCAGGACCATCACACCTTCAGAACTTTGTCACTGGTCCTGAGCTCGCGTTGACCATGCCTCTTCCCCATGCAGGGCCATTTCCGTAACTCTTACACCAAACTTCGCTCCCCTATCAAACCGTCCCTCTCGGTCGGGGGAGTTTTGTGTACGGCACCAGCGTTCCTGATGCTGTTTCACCCTCTCCCCCACCCCCGCCCCCAGGTCTGGGAAGACCACCCTCTGAGAAAAAGAACAGGAAATGACATCACCAATGCAGGAAATGTCATCACCAACCCAAGGAAACCTAAACAGATAAATAGAAAGTGGGACATAACACCAGCGCTTCGTCGGAGGCTCACTGATGATGTTACCTAATATGGTGACGAAACGTCTGAAAACTAACCTTCCAGCTCAGCGAGCAAACTCACATCCAGAAACTCAACCTGAGCTACAAATCTTCTCAAAACTCGCTACACCAGTATTAACCTGGCGCAGAGTCTTCTCCCCTTGAGTGACTCTGCTGGTGCTATTCCTGGAGTTGCATGTGGAGAGATTCTACAACGAAACAAGAACTTTGACAGCTTGGTATTCAGCAAAGCTGTTGGCTATTTATCCTGGATTGCATCCGATGATGTATCTTACTCGATTTAGGTCCCGTGGGACTCTTGAGCTATCTCAAGCCTGCATACCGGCAGCAACTGCCATGGCTTGCTGACCCTGATGCTGAAGAAACTTTTAACTGTTTAGCCAGGGCTTTACTTTGTTTTGGGGTTTTGCTGTGGGTCAGTCTAGAAACTCTCTGATCAGAAGATGTCCTGAATGAGGCTGTGTAATTCAAGTGGTGTCCCCCCAGCTCGGCCAGACTGGGTGAGGACATTCACTTCCCTGGGAAAACCCTACAACTCGTATGCTCCACTGGCCACACATACCAATGATAAAGCCAGTTGTAGCAACTGTTTGACATCCAGTTGGGCTCCACTTAGTAGGCACTTTTCTTAACTGCATAATTGACCCCACAAACCACCGGTTCTCTCTCTCTCTGTCTTTCTCTATGGATAGAGCAGCCCTAGATGATGGCACCTATACAGTCTACCATGATGAAATTAGTGCTGCTGCCTGGAAGCAGGGTTCAGAGACATAGCTGCTTTCGCCCGAGTACAGAGTGCCATCAACTTCACACATGCGGCACTGAGAGGGCAGTAAGGTAATGTGCAGTTCATCAACAGGAAGGACTTCCATTCTATTCATTTTGAGGTGATCTATGATCTGAAATCACCATTACCACTTCCTGGAGGTGTGTACCCACTCCCCTGTCAGACGTCTTCCACCCTGGAGCACTCTTGTGTACCTGGCACTTTAGAGGGTCCCGGTGCCTTGCAAGACAGGTTATTGGATGACAAGGACCACCCACTGTCACTATGGATATTGCCACTACTATGTAGCCCCCAAATGCTGCAGATACGAAGCTGCTCACACTTCGACCAGGGCCATAGTGCAGCAGACAATCGGGCTGCTGTAGGTTTGGCTCTGCTGGACAGACTGGTCTGGGAGTCAGTACTGTATCACCCAGACCGAGTTTGTCACAGTTTCTGAATATGGTGTGCCTTGCACAATTGCGGCAGGCAGCAAGACAATATGAAAGATGCTGAGGAGGTGATGGTATCAAAGCAGTCTTCCGAGGAGGAGGAGAAGGAGGGAGAAGGCTGAGCTGGAGGGAAGCGACATGAGCAGATTGATACCCGGTCCCAGTCGATGTGAGTTGAATGCAGCAGGCATCTGGAGTGTTGCAGCGTTATTGGTCAAATTGCCAGCATTTTATTCACGGTATGGAGTGAACAGCAACCTTTATTCATTTAGTTTACGATTGTTCAGTTTCACCGGCTATAGATAAAAGCTCATCTTTGGTGCTGACTGGCTGCTTTCCTGTATCTGACAATGGACAATGAGAAGTGGGCACTGGGGATTGAGAAGCAGGGACTTAGAGTGGGTGTTTCGATAGGATGGAGCTAAGGACTGATTAACTGTGCAGTCTCATAGTTAAACAATGACTAAAGGGAGAGAATGGGATTGTATGTGCTTGGGAGTGTTTACCATGCCAACTATGTGCTGTGAGCAACATAGCTCAACAGTTACATTTCCATTACATTGCCAATGAGGGGACAATGCCAGATTGCCAATGCTTGTCTGGGTGCACAGTGTGTCCTATCTAAAAGATGCACTGCAGAAATTCACCAAAAATCCTTACACAGCACATTAAAAACCCATGATCACTTCCATTTAGAAAGCCAAGAACAGCAGTTACATTGGAACACCAGCACCTGCAAGACCCCTCCAAGCCACTCACCAACCTGACTTTGAAATGTAACCCTGTTCCCTCACTGTAGCTGGAATTCCCTCCTCAATGGCATTGTGGGTCAACATATAACACGTGGGCTTCAGTCGTTCAAGAAGGCAGCTCATCACGGCCTTCCCCAGGGGAACTAGCAACAGACAATAAATGCTAACACAGCCAGTGATGCCCAGAGATTAAGAAGAATTGTTTGTGGACTGTGGACAAGTTATCATGAGTCCTGAGCCTGCTGCGCTGCGAGCTGATTGTGCAGTATAACCGTATTCTTGAGAATTGCTTGTCTTACCAATGCTTGTAACACATGGAGCTCTCTGGTCTGTTCATCTCTCTTGCAGGTTTTATTTGCTTCACAATGAGAGCTGAGGAGAGTGATCACAGGCGTAACCTGCTGACTTCAATCCAAGAGCTGGTGACCAAAGGGCTGTGGGAGAAGGTTGTCGAACTGGATGAACACAGCAGGCCAGGCAGCATCAGAGGAACAGGAAAGTTGACATTTTATTTCAGAACCCTTCTTCAGAAATGGGGAGGAGGAAAGGAGCTGGGAAATAAATAGATAGGTGAGTGCAGGTAGGGAGTGGTGGGGATTGGTCAGCGGGAAGGGTAGGGCGGAGAGGTAGGAGAGAAGATGGACAGGTTGTGTCAGGTCAATGAGGCGGGGATGAGGGGGAGGATTAGTCATTGGATGAGGCCGGGGGTGGGGAGATTTTGAAACTGGTAAAGTCCACATTGAGACCATTGGGCTACAAGCTCCCAAGGTGGAATGTGAGAGGCTGCTCCTCCAGTTTACAGGTGGCATCATTGTGACACTGGAGGAGGCCCAGGATGTAATGTCTCCCCAGGGAGAGGAGGTTCGCAACTGGAAGGTGCTGTCATTTGCTGGGAACAGAGCACCGATGCTCTACAAAACAGCTTCCAAGCCTACGCTTGGTATCACCGAAGTAGAGGAGGACACATCGGGAGTAGTGGATGCAGTAGACCAAGTTGATGGATGTGCAAGTGAACTTCTGTCGGATGTGGAGGGTTTGTTTTTTGCCTTGAATGGAGGTGAGCGGAGGAGGTGCAGGGGCAGGTGTAGCACTTCCTGCGATTGCAGGGAAAAGAGCCGGGTGGTGGGGTTGGTAGTGAGTGTGGAGCAGACGGGAGAGTCATGGACTGAGTGGTCCCTACGAAAAGCAGGTAGGGGTGGGGAAGGAAATATATCTTTGGTGGTGGACTTGGATTGTAGGTGACAAAAGTAGGGGAGACTGATACTTTGGATGTGGAGGTTAGTGGGGTGATATGTAAGGACCAGGGGGATTCTGTCTTTGTTTTTGTTGGGGGGAGAGGATTTGAGGACAGAAGTGCAAAAGATGTGGTTGAGGGCATTTTTTGATCACCTGAGTGGGGTATGTCACGGCCCTTGAAATAGGACGACATCTGGGATGTCCAGGAGTGAAACGCTCCATCTTGGGAGCAGATACAGTGGAGGTGGAGGAATTGTGAGTAGGGGATTGCATTCATGCAGGCAGGTGGGTGAGAGGAGGTCTAGTCCAGGAAGGTGTGGGAGTCGGTAGGCTTGAAATAGATGTCAGTGTTGAGGCTGTTATCTGATATGGAGACAAAACCTGTCCATCTTCTCTCCCACCTACCCATCCCACCCATCCCACTGACCAATCCCTACCACTCCCGGCCTGCATTCACCTATCGCCATCCCACATACGTTCCCCAGCTCCACCCTCATCTCTGAAATCAATATCACTTCCTGCCCACTCTTGTTAACCATTCAATCTGTTACTAATTAAAGACCTATTTATCTCTTCCTCAAATTCCTCAACATCCTGATATCCACCTCATTCTGCAGTAGTGATTCTTGTCCTTTTGAGAGAAGTAATTTCTTCTTACCTCTCTTTTAGATTTGCTATCCCTAATTCTAAAACTATGACCTCTTGCTCTAGATTGCCCCCACAATGGGAAACATCCTCTCCACATTGACTCTGTCAATTCCTTTTAACATATTATGCCCTAATTAGATCTCCTCTCATTCTTTTAAACTCCAAAGGAAATATGCCTAAAATGCTCAATGTTTATTCGTAAGACAAATGCCTCATCTCTGGAATCGATCTAATGAACCTCCTCTGAACTGCCTCCAATGCAATTACATTCCCTCCTCAAGGAAGGGGACTAAACCCACATACAATAGATTGAGTGTGATCTCATTAATGTATTGTACAGTTTATGAAATGCCATACAGCAACACTTCCCTACTTTTAGAGTTTATGAGTGCACTACATGTCAAAATTCCATCTGCCTTCCTTATTACCTGCAATACCTGCATATTAGTTTTCTGCAATTCATATACAAGGACACCCAGATCCCTCTGCAATTATGTTATTTGCAGTTGCTCTCCATTTGGGCAATAAGTTGCATTTCTGTTCTTCCGAGCAAAATAAATAATGTCACACTGAGCCATGTCAAACTTCATCTGCCAAATTTGACCAGTCACTTCACCTAACCATATCAATTTGTAAATATCTTATTTCTTCACTACAGTTTAGTTTTCTCACCTATTTAGGTGCTATATGTAAATTTGGCTACAATACTTTCTATCCCCACATCCAAGTCATCAATATGCATTGTCAATAACTGGGGACCCGAGGACTGCATCCTGTGACATCCCATTAATTCCATTTTGGAAACCGGAAAAGCTATGAGCAGGTGATGGGCATTACCTGGGGTTTCTGTGGAGCCCATTTTAAGAGCCACTTGGTGGCACTCTCATTGGGTGTAAGGTTGGAATGTTTCACTCCACAAAAAAAAGTAGGACAATCAAGGTTGGCTCAAGCTTTATCCATCACAGATTTACTCCTGTTGTATTACCAACAGAGTTGATGGGTGACCACGTACACCTGAGGAGATTGAGGGAATTTGTGATCGGCGTTATAGAGATATGTACCATAACCTTCTAATCCTCGTTAAATTCAACAATATGGTCCAGCGGACTAGAGAGTCAGAAATGTGGCAATCTTATTCAAAGTGGGTACAAAGGTATACCTATCAGCTACCAATCAGTTTAACCTCAATGATGGAAAAGCCTTTAGAAAGAATGATAGAGGCACCAGTGCCCTCTCTACATCTTATTTGTAATAGTTAGTTAGCCGTGAATTTAATGTATCCTGTACATAGATATTATGTAATAAACCATATCTTCTTATCTATGTCCCATCCTGTACCATAGATGTCTGTACAAAGTTTTGGGTAAGGATACGAATTAGGATTGGTGGCAACACTACATCCTATCCACAAGCCAGAAGTAGTTAATACACACGCACATCATGCTGATTGTAACATGCTATCAGTGATGGGTGCCAGTGCCTAATGCCACATACGAGCAGCAAAAGGGACTCTTGTGTGAAGTCCAGAAGAGACAAACAGTGACAGTAAACCTGAATACTCCAAAGGAATTGATTTGAACTGTTTTGCACTTTTTACCACTTTAAGAGCATTGCTATTTTAAGAAAGGTTCAGGCAGTCAGTCAGTAGCTGAAAACTTTTAACCAGATGCCACCCAAGCTCGAGGAAAAAGCTACAGGTTAGCAGTCATACTCTAGGCCAGACAGAAGTGGTTTTGGATTTGGTCTCCACTTCAGGGAAAACAAACCAATCTCAGTTCAATGATGTTTTAGCTGCGGCCTCATCCAGGAGATAACAATATTCCATAGACAGCTCATAGGTGAATGAAACTTAGGCATTGGCCAGAACAAAACTTTGAACCTCAGCTGGGAGAAAGATAATTTACAAAAGACCAATAACTTATTCCAATGGAACAAGACTTGCTTTTTGTACAAATCACATGGTATCAAAAAACTGAAAGGGGGCTCACATAGCTAAAGTCATTCAAAATTCACTCAATACATGCGCAGAGCTGCAAAACAGGTGTGAAGAATATTATAAAATTCCAATACTGCCTCAGACCCAACATTTCCCCCAACTCCCTCCTAGCCCTGGAGAGAAATAGATCAAATTCCAAGAGACTGCTACTGTAGAAGCAGTTCTGAATCAGAGCTCACCATGAAATAGGACCAATCAAGCTTCAAAGTTATAACTCGACAAAACTTCCTGCTCCTTTAACAGTTCAACTGAAAAAGTGCTCAATGTGAGTTACAGAGAACTTGCAGTCCATTCACTTTCAGCAGCTTTAACACTCATAAAATTGTAAAACGGGAACCAGACGACTGTCTACAACTTAACCAGCTTTGTAATTAAAGTGAGTTTGCTGTGGAATTTATTTCAACTTTGAGCTTTTGTTGATATCAAGATCAGTCTGGTTAATTCTGGGGACATTGCTGAGACATATTTATAAATAGTATGTTCTTCAGTGTGGAGGAATTCTAAGTAGCCGTGGAAATAGAATGATTGATGAGGAAGACAGTAAGTCAATTATGAAAGAAAGGCAAGAGAGAGCCAGAGTGTGTAGTAAATCTGCAGAACTAAATTGCATTTATTTCAATGCAAGGGTCCTTACTGGTAAGGCTGGTGAAATCAGGGCATGCTTAGGAACATGGGATTGGGACTTCATAGCTACAACACAAACTTGGCTATGAGATGGATAGGACTGGCAGCTCAGTGCTCTGGGTTTTAGATGCTATAGAAAGGATAGAAAAGCAAGCAAGAAAGGAGGGGAAGTTACATTTTTGATTAAAGAATACATCCAGAGAAAATATTTCTTAAAAAAAAAATCCAGTGAAAATATATGGGCAGAAATTAGCACTAAGAAAGGAGAGATCAACTTGATGGGATGGTACTACAGGCTTCCCAATTGTCAGAGAGAAATTGAGAAACAACTGTAAGGGGGCACTCAGATATATGTAAACATAATAATGGGGGATTTTAATTTTCCAAACTTTGACTGGGGCTACCATACCATTAAAGGTTTAGATGGTGAAGAATTTGTCAAATGCATTCAAACAAATTATCTTTATCAATATGCAGATGCTCCTACTAGAGAAGAAGCAAAATTTGACCTTTTTGGCATTTAAGACAGAGCAAGTGACTGAAGTAAAAGTGGGTCTAGAGGTCATAATTCTATTGGGTTCATGACGGTCATGGAAAAAGATTAACCTTCCATAAAAGCTAAAGATTTTAGTTAGAGTTAGTGAAATTTTCATAGTGCAAAAATTTCAAGCGTCAATTGGAATAAACTGTTCGCGGGTAAAAGGATGCAGGTAAAAGTTGGAGGATTGCAAGAGTGTGATGACGAGAGTTCAGAGACATTGTGTTCCTATTAGAGTGAAGGGTAAGGCTGGTAAGATTAAAGAACAAAGAATGAACAAAGATATTGAGATTCTAGTCAAGATTAAAAGAAAATCTTATTTTAGATGTGGACAACTTGGTTCAATTGAATCTTAATCAATACAAAGAGTATAAGGGTATTCTTAAGAAAGAAATTAGGAGAGCAAAGAGGGGATATGAGATAGCTTTGGCAGGTAAGGTAAAGGATTATCCAAAGAAATTCTGCAGGTACATGAAGAGTGAGAGGGTAACTACAGAGAGAAGGTAGGATCCCTTAAAGATCACGGAGGCCATCTTTGTGTTGAACCACAGGAATTACTGAATGAATATTTTGTCCCTTTTTCTAAGAAATGAAGACTGGAGAACACAGGGAAATAAATTTAGATGTTTTAAAAACACATTTCACATTACAAAACAGGAAATTATTGTAGTCTCAATGAATAAAAAGTAGATAAATCTCTGGCACCCAATCCAGTGTATCTCAGAATGCTGCAGGAAGTAAGGGAGGAATTTGTGGGGTCCTTTGCAGAAATATTTTCATCAGCCATAACTACAGGTGAGGTGCCTGATAACCGGAGGGTCATTAACATTGTAGCTTTGTTTGAGAAGGGTTGTAAGGAGAAACTGGGAAACTATAGTCTGTGAGTCTGATTTCAGTCATGGGTAAATTGTTGGAAGTGATTTTAAATAATAGGATTTACGTACATTTACAGGCAAAAATTCATTGTAGATAGTATGGTTTTGTGTGAGGAAATTTAAGTCTCACAAACCTGTTTGAGTTTCTTGAGGAAGTTACTAAAAAGATTGATGAGGGTTGAGGAGAAGACATTGTGAGCTTGGATTTTAGTAAAGCCTTCAACAAGGTTCTGCATGGTAAACATGGTCACTTGCCAACTGGATACATAATTGGCTTATTGACAGGAGACAGATAGTAATGATGGAGGATTGTTCTTCGGACTGGAGGCCAGTCACTAGCGTTGTTCCACGGGGATGGGTTCTGGGTCCCCTTCAGTTTGTCATTTGTAAAAATGATTTGAAAGAGAATATAGAAGGCATAGTTCGTAAGTTTGCAGATGACACCAAAATAGGTGGCATAGTAGACAGTGAAGAAGATTTTCTAAGGTTATAAAGGGATCTTGATCAAATGAATCAATGGGCTGATAAATGGCAGATGGAGTTCAATCTGGATTGAAGGATTTTGCATTTTGGAAGAACAAACAAAGGTAGGACATATACAATTAATGGTGCAATGTTGTAGAACAGAGGGACCTAGAGATTCAGGTATGTAATGCTTTAAAGTTTGCATCACATGTAGAAAGGGTGGTTAAAAAGGCATTTAGCACGCTTGCCTTCACTGCTCAGTCCTTTCTGTATAGGAGTTGGGAAGTAATGTTGACGTTATACAGGATATTGGTATGGTCTCTTCCAGAGTACTATGTCCACTTCTGATTGCCCAGTTATTAGAAGGATATTATTAAGTCGGAGAGATTTCAGAAGAGAGTTACCAGGAGTTACAAAGAAAGGCTGGATAGGCAGGAATTGTTTTCCCTAACGAGTAGAAGTTTGAGAGGTGACCTTATAGAGTTTATAAAATCATGAGGAGTTTAGTTAGGGTTAATGGTAGGTGTCTTTTTCCTAGAATGGGGGACTTAAAGACCGGGGGACCCATTTTCAAGGTGAGAGGAGAGAGATTTAAAAAATACATGAGGAGCAATTTTTTTCATTGTTGAGGGTGGCTCACATCTGAAATGAACTTCCTGAGGAAGTGGTGGATGTGGGTACAATTGCAACATTAAAAACACATTTGGATAAGTATGTGAATAAGAACGGTTTGGAGGGATATGCACCAGGAACAAGTGGGTGGCACTAGTCTAATCTGGGATTACATTCAGCATGGACTGTTTGAACTGAACAGTTTGTTTCCATGCTGTATGAGTCTGTGACAGAAGTCCTCAGTCAAGCCAAGAGAGCCACCCTTCAGTCAAAAGGTCACAAGACAACCATTGGCCACCTCCATTTGAAGGTGAGTTGACATTCATTCTTAGAACAAGACATCCTATTTTCCCAAGTACTGTGTTGATAAGAGGGTAGTGTGACACACAATAAACCATTACTTACATCAGTGGAAAGCCAGTAAGTACAATAAGACAGCTAAATAGGTTCTCCTGCTACACAAAGAACACTGGACAATGAATGTCTTTTGTCCCCTGCCTCCAAGTTCTCAGATGTTCACATCAATGCCGACCTTACCAGCAATGCCCATATCCTGTGAAATAATAAAACAATTAGGTTTTAAAATGCAGCCACTGTTGTAATGTATGAAACGCAGTATACAATTTACTCACTGCAAACTCCCATAAAAAGCAAGATGATAACCACAGGATACCATATTGTGACATGAATAAAGGGCTACATATTGGCCAAGATTCCTTGAATAAGTCTTGTTCTCCTTCAAAAAAGTGACTTGGGATCAATTACATCTGTCGAACGGGGTGACTGGGCCTCTGTTTGATGTCACATCTCAATGATGGTATTCTGACAGCGCAGCTCTCTCCGAGCATTGCTCTAGGCTGTCAGCCTTGATAATGTACTCTAACCCTGTAGTAGGATTGTGATGCAGAAAAACAAACACAAACAGCTGAGTTACATCTGACAGGAATTGGGTGGGAGGTGATGGTCCTGTAGTATTGTCGCACAACGACGAAGCCTGAGATTTAAGTCATGTTCTGGTGTAAAACAAAACAAGTGTGAATGTTGGAAATCGGTTACTCATCAATGGATTCAGTTACAGATTGTAACTAGCCAGTCAGCACATTCCTAGAACGTGTGCCATTGTCTCTTTGTTGGGAGACTGTGTCAGTTGTGTACGGGTTTACACTGAGGGTGTACGAATATAAGGAGCAGGTGATACCTTTCTGTTCACAGCAACGTGACCATTTCACTCTGTTTGGCTATGTTTAAATTTTAAAGCATTTTCTGAAAGTGGTACAGTGCATAGTTATTACAGGATGAATGGAACTATACCACTTCAATTTCTGTGCTTGTACGCTCTCTCATTCCAATCCCTCCGATTTGGAATGAAAGGAATGTATTTGAAATATTTTGCTCTAACGCCTTTTCATTGCTTCATTCTATAGAAACCATAACCACTCTCCCCTATATCAAAGACATTTCCGAAATGACTGCCAGACTACTCGGACCTCTTGGCATCAGGGTAGCCCACAAACCCACCAACACACTAAAACAACAGCTAATGAACTTGAAAGACCCTATACAGACAACAAATAAAACGAACGTCATCTACAAAATACCTTGCAAGAACTGTGACAAACACTACATTGGACAAACTGGCAGGAAGCTAGCCACCGGGATACATGAACATCAACTAGCCACAAAACGACATGACCCACTATCGCTCGTATCCTTACACACAGATAAGGAAGGACACCACTTTGATTGGGACAACACATCCATCCTAGGACAAGCCAAACAGAGACATGCACAAGAATTCCTAGAAGCATGGCATTCCAACCGGAATTCCATCAACAAACACATTGACTTGGAGCCAATCTACCATCCCCTGAGAAAAAGAACAGGAAATGACATCACCAACCCAAGGAAACCTAACCAGATAAATAGAAAGCGGGACATAACACCAGCGCTTCGTCGGAGGCTCACTGATGATGTTACCTAGAATGGTGACGAAACGTCTGAAAACTAACCTTCCAGCTCAGCGAGCAAACTCACATCCAGAATCTCCTCACTTTATACAGCAACATGGAACCGAAAGAAAAAGTGAATTTTTATGACTCTTGGGCTCAGGACTATGAGCAGGTAGGACCTGTCACTCTCTCGCTTTACTACCCACAGAACTGTATTTATCATTTCACATCAAATGTTAATGAGAAGATTTAGTTTGATTGTAGGTGAATTGTCACCCAAAGCAAATCTTTCTCCATTACATGGCATTTTCTTTTATTCCTTCATGGGACCAATTGTGGCTATTTTTGTGGAGTCATCACCCAGAGCAACCAGATAAATTTGCCCTCCATCATGTTGTAATTTTGCCTGAATTCATTTTACTTCAGTGGCAAAGTGGAAAGTTACGCTTTGCTGGAAGGCACCTGGACTATTTTCTCCAGATTATTTGATGAAATAATGAGTTTCCCATCTCAATGGTGATGGTGATTATTATACTGATGTAGCAGATGCTATTCTATAACCAGGAAAGAAAGATGTTAAAAACATCAAGAAAACATTCTCTTTCTGCTTTTGAATTACACTTTCCACATTTGCTTTTGCACTCACGAAGCGTAACGCCATCATTTTATTTTGATGCTGCCCAATGCAATGAGTAATCTTCCCCTCACTATCTACAATGTACAGTCAGTGATGTTACGAAAATGATTGCTCAATCCAAAACATTTCATGGGAATTTTTGTTTTAGATAATTGTCAGGGTTGGGCCAAACAACAGGATATTCTCCAGCTGTTGATTCAGTGAGTGAGATGTGAGACTGTTTATCTGCGCTGTTACAATAGATGCTTCTCCCAGTCAAACACCTGCTTCAGAGTAAAGTCCCAGTCACTCTGTCTTTCAAGATGCAGACAAGACAGACCGTCTTCAGTGGGCAGAGTGTATAACTGAAATCTCTTTCTACTCTTAGCACATGAGTGTGATGGAATACCAGGCTCCCAGGTTCGGTGTGGAGACTCTGGACTCTGTATACCTCGGAGATCAGGACATTGCTCTGGTCCTGGATGTTCCTTGTGGGACGGGGCTAGTGACTGAAGGGGTAAGAGACGCTGCAAGTATAAGTGAATACCACAGAGATAAATGGAAAAAAAAACAGTTCAAACTGCTTTCACAATTCATCACTCTGTGCAACATCTAGATACATCAAATGTATCCAGAATGTGTATGCTTCCTTTAGTGATGATGTGGAGGTGCCAGTGTTGGACTGGGGTGGACAGGGTCAGAAATCACATGACACCAGGTTGTAATCCAACAGGTTTGTTTGAAACCATAAACTTTCTAAGCGCTGCTCCTTCATCAGGTAAAGTGCCAGTGGCGTCAAGAATCAATTTTTCACAAAATTTGATTAATTATTCAAACGGTCTGGTTAGGAACCATTGTGATTAATTTTGAAGAACTTTGAACTGTGTTGGGAAAACGGAAGTAGGGATTTGATTGGGCTGTCTTCCCCAGTGTTGTAACATTATTGCCGGTGTGGGTGGGTGATGAGGTACTGATGAATGGCTAACGATATTGACAACTTCCCCACAAATATGATAAAGTCTTCCAACAAAGGTTACAGCTTATTTCAGGACAAAATATCCTTTGATCGGAGCTTTGATTGGTGATTCTCCTCGCAATGGGCCAGGCTGAAGTGAGCTTTCCAAATTTACCCAGGTCAAAGAAATGTTTGTAACTCTTATCCAAAATAAACCTGCAAACTGTTAGCCGCTCCTATGGGATATTTGTATTGGAATTAATTTGGCACATCCGTTAGGCATTGACCACTAACACAATGGGGAGAATTTTCTGGTTTTGACCATAGGTACTTCCTATCTGGAGACTGGTTAGCTCAGTGGGATGGTTGACTGGTTTCTGATACAGACAGCCACTAACAGAATGTGTCTAATCCCTGTACTGGCTGAGGTTACCATGAAGGGCTGTCCTCCACAACCTCTCCTCTTACCTGAGGCATACGACCCTCAACTTAAATCACCATTAGTCATCTCTCTATAATGAGAGAGTGGCACTATGATGAAGTTACCCCTCGTTTACTGCCCATCACCACATGAGGGACAGAACAGATCCAAACCATGCCAACTGGAGCACGTACCCATAAAGAAGCTGCTTAGCTATTCATACATTTAAATTATTGCAGAAACATCAATTATCATGGAATAGGCCAGAACAGAAGGAGGCCATATAGCTCATTGACCCTGGAGTAGTTCTATCAAAGAGCAACATGTTCTAGTCTCCCTAGCTCTTTTCTCATGAATTCTGACCTAAGTAATTTTCTAAAATGTAGAAGGTATCATTGATGTCAGAATGTGATGACCTCTGGAAGACTTCCCAGCTCTAGTTTCCCACAGGGCATTCAAGTTAAAGATGATAATCGTAACTGAACAAACAGGTTTGCTCCCCTGTGGGGCTTTCGTGGCAAACCGTCATTTCCAAGGTAAATTTAATCTCTGATGCAAGCCGTGAGCTACTAAACATAAAGTATTTGTTTTCCCAAATCCTCACACTGGGGTTTGAACTTACACAGCTGAGTTTTCCAGGCTCACTTGGAGCTTTTAGAATGGCTGGTTGAGGAACCTCATTGGTTGGGAATCAAAAAGTGATTTTTCCCACAGTGGGGCTTACATTTATTTATGAATCAGTGCTTGACACCCTGCATGCAAAGTGACTTCAATATTCTCTATTATTTCTATTCCTGCCTCTGTATGTGTGTGCTGTGGCAGCTTCTGCAGCTAAGCTGGTGGAAACTTACTACCTGTTTTGTTGACTTGCCACAGACAACTTTGGCAGAGGTCATTTGGTAGCGGGGAGCCTGTCCATGGGGTTTTCGTACACGTGTGTGGGTTCATCCTCTTTGATCAGACGGAAGAATTTGGATTCCTGACAAAGCAGAGATGGTGTAGCAGAACATCTCTCGAGTGTCTTGAGAGGACAATTCTTGGCCGTCTTTCTGTTGCTTCTCCTCCCTACTGGTTCAAAATGACATCTTCGTCTGCCCTTGAGGGGCTGGAGACACTAAATCGACGTCAAGATCCTTCAACCTCCTCTTAGAGAACCATTGGATGAATGTATCCATGACTTAGCTGATGGAGTTAAGGCCCAAGTACATACTGATGGTTCTTCTGGATCTGAATCTCCACAGTGGGCATTACCCTGTCCATGTAGATAACCACACGCTTGTACATCAGACTCGCAATATCAGACAGAGCTTTGGCAAACTCCTTTGCCGTTCACCCCAGTATCTGCATGATCTCTGCCCTCTCTGTCACTGCTCCTCTGCTGGTCTCTTCATTTCCTTTAGCTCATTAACGGCCAAGTACAGACACTGTGCTGTGGCCTCAGCACGGTATCTACTCTTCAGCAGTTCTCAAACTGTCAGATTGCTTTACCGTTACTTCTCCCTACAGCTATGGGCCTGTGTCAGTGCTGTCCTCACCAAAATGTGACCCAGCCCTGCTGTAGATCCAGAGCGCACCCAGGTCTCTGCACTTGAGGGGAGTGGCAAGGATAGCCTTGACGGTGCTTCCTCTGTGGATCCTGGCTGTTTATTACTGAACATGTATTGTCTGGGTATGTGGGAGTGGTACACTTCCTCATTTTTGCACTGGAGCGCGGGCGGGAGTCAGAGACTGCAGTGAAAAGCTGGAAGATTTGTTGATGTCATGAGGCACCACCCTTACCCAAGGTTCTATTAAAATGTCATTGCTTGTTGTGCAGTGCCAGATTCAAGACTTTCTCGCTGGATGGTTGACAGTGTGCACACAGTAGCATGAGGCATTGAGTAAACTGTGATACCTTGCAGACCTCAAAACATAATTTATTCTCATGAGGGACTACATTTGGTCATGCCTCTGGGCACCCATGGGTACTGAGTGCTCCAGCCTCCATTATCCAACCTGCTTTGATGACACAGGGCAGCCTTCTGTTCCCGTCGCATGGAATGAGGATCTACTCTTGTTCATGAACTCATTTTTGGAAGGTGTCTCTGCATTTTGCTGGCTCTGTGATATGTTGGGGTCGGAGGGTTTCGTCGGCAAAGCTTTGTTCTTGCCTCTGGGCTGCAGAGAGTGAAGTGGCAGCTGGGTGCCCTTTAAATCCACAGCCTAGAAGTTGGAAATTGCCAAGTGCCTGTGAAGAGCACAACTTCCAGCCTGCCTGATAATGAAATTTAGAGTTTTGCCCATGAGTACATAGATAATGAGCTCAAGGAATGCAATTGATAAAAAAAAACCTGCCCTCAACCCAAACAGAGATCTCTCCCATGTTTCAGACCTATTTCCGCATTTAAAGTCAGAATGGATTTCATTTTGCTTTGTATTCATTCATGGAATATTGGCATCGCAGCATTTATTGTCCATTGCTAGCAGCCCTCAAAAAAGCAGTGGTGAACTGCTCACAATATCTGCAAGTTAAACTATAATTTTACTCAGTTTAGATTTTTTGGACACAAAACAGGTATAAATTCGTAGGTGGATGAACTTGTATTCCCATTCTGATACTCTTTCCTCTAACATTTAAGATGGCAGCAGGGTAAGATGCTCTAGTCAGAGCTCCTCTGCTTGCCAGTTCCCTTTCCTTCTCCTTTCTTTCTGCGTGTAGCACAGCAGCAGAAGATCCAGCGCGAGCCAGAATACCGAGCACGGGCCAGCGGATCGAGTGCGGGCCTGAGGATGCAGCGTGGACCAAAGGATCCAGTGCAGGCCGGAGGATCGAGCCGTGGCCAGAGGATCAAGAGCTGGCCGAAGGATCCAGTGCTGGCCGGAGTCGGTGTCGGTTTGGCCGGCTCAGCAGTGAGACTGAGCCAGTGAGGGGGGGCAATGGTCTCGGTTCCTCCTGGGCTCCCATTCCTGGCAATCGATTTGGCAGCGAGAGCGGGCCTTTCTCACCACCAGTGTGTCCTGGCATTGGGAGTGGCAGTGTCGGTGGTGGCGCAGTTCTTCCAGCATTGTGGGCAGTGGCGGTGGAGCTCTTCCCGGTGACTAGAGGCAGTGATGGTGGTGGTGACAGTGAAAGCGATGGCTCCTCCAGGCAGCACTCATGGACTGGCCTGGACTCCAGGCTGGAGCTGGGCCCAGGTGCCTGCACTGTAACTGAGCGTTCCGGGCACATTTGTGGAGACGGGACTTTGGAGTTTGAGATCTGGACTCTGTTCCCCTTTTACCTTTTTGACACTTAGTTCTGCTTTTGTAACCAAGATGGCATAAGAGAATGGTGACTGCACTTTTCACTGTACTCATGTCTTCCTAAACGTAGTACATGTGACAATAAAATCTCAGCCTAAAAAACTCATTCTCGCAGAGAAACTGGTCAAGCGTCATAACTCTCATTCTAACAGCTTGTTATAATACAATTATACAATGGTATCTTGTCAGAAATATGGATTTGACTGAGAAATACGTAAAACAAACTAGGTAGAACATCCATATGCTATTAATTAAATTGGTAAGGATGAGGTCAACCTTTTGTTGGTTCCCTCATACCCTGCAAGGGAAAAGCATACTTGACCTCATCCTTACCAGTCTAAGGCTTTACCTCTCTAACTCTATAGTTTTATATCACGTCAAGTTGCATTTTATTAGATTACGTATTGCACCTTTTGATAGCTTTTGCCAAATTGAAATATGTTGTTTGTGAACTTATCATAAAATTTTAAAGTGAGCAAATAATATTTATACAGATAGTAGGAACAGCTGATGCTGGAGAATCTGAGATGACACGGTGTGAAGCTGGATGAACGCCGCGGGCCAGGCAGCGTCAGAGGAGCAGGAAAGTTTGACGTTTCGGGTCGAGAAGGTGAAGAAGGGTCTCAACCCGAAACGTCAAACTTTCATCCTCCTCTGATGCTGCTTGGCCTGCTGTGTTCATCCAGCTTCACACCGTGTCATCTCAAATAATATTTATGGTTGTTTCTGTTACAGCAGAACCAAAACCTAACTTACACATCTTTAAGTAGACAGAACAGATCCCATCATTAAAAATCCATCTCCGAATCACACCATGGAGCCTCACATTGGGTGGCTCCTCACAATCAAGCTTCATAAAATCCCCAGGGGACAACTAGAGTAGACTATCAGCCATTGGCGGGATTACAAATAATGTGGAAAAATCTCTTTTCTTCAGCTGCAGAAGCTGGGATTCAAAAATTTCCTTGGGATAGAAGGCAGCAAACGAATGTTGCAAATAGCTGAATCCAGAGGTCTATATCAGAGACTGACACAACACATGGTAACTACAGATAACCCACTGCCAGTACAACCAGGTAAGTATCTGCGTCTCCCTTATCGAACTAGTGCTCATGGAGCCCAGGGAACAGGGTCCACTGTTCTGTCAATCATCCGAAGTTTGGTTCCTTTGTGGAGTTCGTCCAAATATTTCAGAGATCTTCAGTGAGTTTCTCCACTGGTGAAGCAGTGGGATCTTCAATCTGACTGACTGGGTTTAAAGGGAAACTCGATTCATTTCTCTTTAAGTTTTCCTCTCAGTTTGTTTGATGCGATGTGTTTGCCTGTGCAGAGTCTAATCAGGCTGTTTGTTGATTGAATTATTGTAGATTCCTATGATATAGTGATGATTGTCGGTGGACTGGCTCAACAACATCTGCCCTGGGAAATCCTTCCCGAAATGCTGAGAGTCACCAAATCAGGTGAGCAGAAAGGTCCATCACTATCCGACCAGTCGGCCCATCTTTGTGGTACTGCACAGGGAAGTACCACTCAAACAAGATGGCTGCCACAAAGTGAAAGCATTAGTGGTGGGGTGGGGAAGCATGATTCTCAAGAATCCTCTGCTGACACAGGAACAGGTAAACAGAAAGCAGAGTTGCAGGATGAGTAATTGTGACGATTGGCCAACAGGTAAGGTTCCCCAATTTGTTACAGTTTCAAAGGGGAGGAGATAGTCTGTATGCAGCCATGACTCCAGTGACATAGCCTTCTGCCAGCCCAGTCAGCAGAACCGTTAATCCAGTTACATTGTTATTCCAGAGAACCAGGTAATGCTATGAGGATCTCGATGCAAATCCTGGCATGGCTGATGCTGGAATTTGAATTCAATAAAAAATTTGGTATGCGGAGTCTAATGGTGGTGATATTACCATTGCTGACTGTCAGGGAAAACTCATCTGATTCACTAATATCCGCCAGGGAAGGAAACTGCTGTCCTTAATTGGTCTGGTCTATCTGTTACTGTATAGGGATGGGCAATAAATCCTGCCCTAAACATGAGACGTACATCCTGTGAATGAATTTAAAAACTATGCCAAATCATTTCAGTCCAAGGTGAGGAGAGATGAACTGACTCCTTGTATTATTTCACCTGTTTCCTCAGTCAGTTGTAAAGTCATTAATTTAAAAATAATCCTTCTCTTGTGGATACCTTTCTCCCAGATCAAATGAAGTTATGCTTTAAAAGGAACTTATTGAACCAGACTTTCTTGATTTAACAGTAGACTGAAGTTATTATCTACTGAATGCAAGAAATAATAACACAAAACACAGATGCACAGATAAAGAGTGAAAGATGAGTCCAACAAAATGTGAGAAAAGAGAAATGGATCCATCATTGAGCTGTTTGTGAAGGGTAGATAGTAGAATGTTGCATTCGTTACTTGGGACGGTACCTGGTGCTGTCATGTTGGCAGTTGATCCGATCATTTGGTGATTCTTGGCTTTAGAGGATGTTGAAATTCTTTTGTTCTGATTCCTTTTCATACTGGGTGGATGGTAACACCCAGCATGAAAGAGTGCTGTTTTTTTGGCTTTGATTGCCTGCAGCTTTGGGATATTTTAACGGCTGCTCTCTCGCTCTGACCTTCACAGCAAATTAGTCCAAACTAGTACATAGGTCATTGATGTACAGGCACCAAGGGTTTAAACCCAATTTTGTATATTTCTGGAGGGTACAACACAAACATGTCTGCAGGAGATGGCTTCCTGTTGAGAATGGGGTCAGTAGTCAGTATCTCATTATCCTGCCGTTTTAGTTTTTCTGTTTGACATTTCCCTGACTCTGTACAAGTGTGATATTCCACGGGTTCACACAGTTCTCTGCCAGACGTTCACTGAATCTACATTTGCAGTCAGCTTTTCGCTCTGCCATGTCCTCATTTAAAAATGCATGTATTGCAATAGAAAGCTTCATGTGTCCATTACGACTTTCGGATTCCAATATTTCATCATGATACAAACATATTGTGCACCACCTTCAAAATCATATTCTTTGTGGACCGAGGGCAAATTATCCGGAAGTACGAGCTGTTCTAATATCCTGAGCCTGCTGCACTGCGAGCTGATTGTGCAGTATAACTGTATTCTTGAGAATTGCTTGTCTTACCAATGCTTGTAACACATGGAGCTCTCTGATATGTTCATCTGTCTTGCAGGTGGTTTTATTTGCTTCACAATGAGAGCTGAGGCGAGTGATCACAGGCGTAACGTGCTGACTTCAATCCAAGAGCTGGTGACCAAAGGGCTGTGGGGGAAGGTTGTCAAACGATACGTGGAGAAGTGGCAGAAGAGTATGCTGATGGTGTAGTGGCTGTTTACAGGAAGCAATAATGATTAATGTTGGTTATCATCAATCCCTGGATATTCTGGGAGCATCACATTTTAAAAATATTAACTGAATGTATTGAATGTGAAAACGAATCAGCCCAAACTCTCCAAATACAAATAAACCAGTGAGTGACCTTCACTTTCCTTGTCTCTTTGCTCTTCAGATTTATTTGAAAACACAAGAGTTTGGAGCCTCGCTCCTTTTTCAGGTGTTAGTGACAGAGGTAGTGTCAGACTCAGAATGTATAAGTAAAAGATCAAACGGTCACGTAACTGATGAGAATGTATTAAGCAATCCTAAGATGCTGTTAAATCTTTAATCAGTCAGAAGGTTTTAATTGATTAATATATGTATGTAAATCCCTGAACTCCTTACAACTCATTGCCCTGAGAAAACTAAAAGTTTTATCAGTGTAAAGAAGCAATGACATTTTAGGTCAGACAAAGCATGTTAGGTGTGAGGCAATGTTTAGAATCTGGTTGTATTTTGGTTTGGACTCAGACTGATTTAATTCTAAAATAGTAATTTAAAAAACGCCACATTGACTGAATGTCTGTAAATTGTGTGGCTTGTCTGGACATGCCTAATGTTCTCTCTCCAGAGGCAAGCTGACCTCTCCTTTCCGAGGGCTGAAGGGCAGGTGAAGGACTTCCACAGTCTCCTGAATGTGTACTGTTGTGCTCCCTCCTCTGTCTATGCCTCCTCGCACTGCCGTCTCTCCATCTGAAGATGAGGCACCTGGATCGGTGTCAAATCTCCAACCAGTTGTGCTCTGTGTTTAGTCTTGGAGACTAACTTGTGAGGCGATGCAGTGCTGGCTCTATGTGTCAGTCCAAAAGACTGTTAGGCTGCTGGGCCTGGTTCTCCCATGGCAGCTGCTAACTTGTCGACGAAGGCAGATGTTTGCATAACATTTCATCATTGAGAGCCAGTGCATCCCATATGCCAGTCTGACAGTGCCATACCTCCCTTTAGAATTGCACGAAGACCCTGATTTACCAAGACCACAGAGTCCTGTCCTGCTGAGGGCTAAGCAGATGCCTGGTCTCTGCCAGTACTTTGACCACCAGTGGTCTGGGCGTTCCTGCATTGCACAGCCTCCAATCCCACTCTGTGCCCACCGGCATTTCCCTGTTGGAGCTGGTCGGCTGTGTGGGAGGCAGTCTTGCTGAAAGTCCCTGTGGGCCCTGGACACTGTTGCCCGCGCAGGTACAGGATGTACCTTCTGGAGGAGACAGGCAGCTCTCTGCTCAGGTACCGGGGCAATAGGGTGCGCCTGTAAGACGCAATAGGCTGAAGCTGTGGCAGCCAATGGTTACAGTGGTACCCGATACAGGACACAGAGCAGCTGGTTAATGCCAGCATCTCAGTGCACCCTTCCACCCAGATGTCATTGCTCTGCCCCGTGTGGGATGTGTTTCCATGTAACGAAGGAATGGGGTGAATGAGTAGGATGCAATTTAGTCCTGAAGTATGTGGGGGCAAGATGTTGAGATGGTCTTTGTGGGGGGGATGCAAGGTTAGTGCTGGGTTTGGGGGAGGTGTTGGAACGACTTAAAGCAAATGAGGGATGGTATTGCATAGAACAGAAGGGAGGTGCTGGGTATCAGAGCATCAGCTTTGGAGGTGGGGCTGCAGTGGCAGGGTGAGGTGGAAGACAGAAGAATACGACACATGCCCTTTTTAAGCAGGGAATGTCATGCACTGCAGCCCAGTCTCCACAGTCTGGCGACGGCACTGATCCGAGCGGCAAACTCTGTCCAGGCTGACATGAGGTGGTGTCTCAGTCTCCTTTGCTGGTCTTCCAGGAAGAGGAGTGCTGTCGTCTGCACCGCTAACCGTAACCCTAACCTTAACCCAGTTCTCCTCAGTCCCTAGCAACTTAGCAGGGCAGCAACGTGAGGTAGGTACGCCTCTAGGTGTGCAGCTGCTTATCAAATGTGGCCCAGATGTGAGGGTTGTTGTTCTTAGGGTGGATATCCAGCGAGCGGCGAGTTGTTGTGGGAACAGCCCACGGTAAGGTGGGGTGGAAATCGGACATGATAGTTGCTGTTAGGGTGGGATTGCAATTGATGTGGCAAATTTGATAAGAGACATCTCCCTCAGCCTCACAGTGAGAAGCACCCCATCAAACTCGGTACCACTCGCTCTCAGCCATAAAAGTGGTGAGATTCAGCCCACTGACTTTTATTCGATGAAGCCATTTTGAGGAAGTTCTACCCATGTACCATTTATTAATGCATCATCTATCTTGGAAAGGGAATATCTTAATTCATCTCAATGAAGCAGACAGGTTAGGAAAGGTAAATGTAACTTTTACACTGAAACAGCAAAAAATGTTAACAGCTTCTAGTGTTGATCCTGCAATGACAATCCTTAATCTACAACAAATACAACAAGTATAGTACACAGATATCTACACTAAGCGTACACTACATGTATGTGAATGCAGACCATCATTATTTGAATAAACCTGCAGAGACACACCTGCAGAGCAACTGAAATTGGGCCAGAAGGTCTGGCTCCCAGATATTGGGACACGGCTACTTCGCTTCACCACTGAATAGAATGGAGCATGATCACCCAAAGTAGATACCAAAGTGTCTGAGTGATAAACAAATATTACATGCAGCAGTGGGATTTGAACCCTCACCACCAAAGAGACAAATGGAGCAAAAGTCTGTCAACTTCGACTGTTCCACCACACGAGAAGCTGACGTGTCAACTCAACAGGATGTCACCACAGCCTTTTCAAGGTCAGTAAGAGCTTAGTCTCCTGGCCTGGCTGGGTATGGCCAGCTGTGAGTCAGATCTGAGGTCAAACCCCTACTAGCACTGGACCTATCGGAGCCTGAGGTCACAGCCCTTAGCCACAAGAAAGCTTTAGAACCCCTACTCAACAATATCCAGGCTGCACAGAGGCAGAAGCTGTCAAAATAGTGAAAAGTAAGCAGCAGAGGAAGGCATATTTTGATGGGAAAGTGAATGCAGTAGAATATGAAGGCGGGTCATGCAGGTATTCAGCTCCCCATCTGGTATGGATAAAGCAGCCCCATCAATGTATAACATTATATTACACTCCAGTAAGACCAGATGGTTTCATGCGAATAAATGAAAGGTAAGTGGAGCCCAGAGCAAAAGCCAGCTGTTTTTAGATGGATTGGAGGAAACAGATCCTGATCCTAATGCTGTGGCTCCTGCTGATCTACTGTCTGCCCAATCACTGATCCGGTCTCCAATCCTGACCCAGAGACTGCCCAATCACTGATCCTTTCTGCAATCCTGACCTAGTGACTCCCCAGTGACTGATCCTGTTTCTAATCCTGATCTGGTGTCCGCCCAACCACTGATCCTGTCTCCAATCCTGATCCAGTATCTGCTCCAATCATTGATCCTGATCCACTGTGAGACCCAAACATTTCCTGGCCCTGACACAGTGCAGTTTCATTCATTATTTATTTGATTTGATTTATTATTGTCACACATATTAAGATACAGTGAAAAGTATTGTCTTGTGTGCTATTTAGTCAAATTATACCTTACTTAAGTAGCTCTGGGTAATAGAACAGAATGCAGAATACAGTGGTGCAACTAGAGAGAAGGAGCAGAGAGAGAAGCCAACTTTAATATTTGAGAGGTCCATTGAAAAGTCTGATAACAGTCGGGAAGAAGCTGTTCTTGAATCTGTTGGGACATGTTTTCAAGCTTTTATAACTTCTGCCCAACAGAAGAGGGTGGAAGTAAATATAACTAGGGTGGGAAGAGTCTTTGATTATGTTGGTCACTTTCCCAAGGCAGCAGGAGGTATAGATAGAGCCAATGGATGGAAGACTGGTTTGTGTGATGGACTGGTCTGGGCTGCATTCATGACTCTGTAATTTCAGGCTTGGGCAGAGTGGATGTCATACCAAGCTGTGATGCATCCAGATAGAATGCTTTCTGTAGTGCATCTATAAAAATTGGTAAGACTCACTGTGGACAAATTGAATTTCCTTAGCCTTCCGAGGAAGTAGAGACATTGGTATGTTTTCTTGACTGTAGCATCGCTGTGCATGGACCAGGACAGACTGTTGGTGATATTTACTCTCAAGGACCTGATAACTCTTGACCACCTTCACCTCAGCACCATTGATACAGACAGGAGCATGTCCTCCACTCCGCTTCCAGAAATGGATGACCAGCTCCTTCATTTTGCTAACATTGAGGGAGAGATTGTTGTCTTCACACCACGCCATCTTCTTCTGTCTCACCGTTGTTTGAGGTCTGACCCACTACGTGGTAGTGTCATCAGTAAGTCTGTAAATGGAGTTACAGCAGAATTTGGTCACACAGCTGTGACTATGTAAGGGGCTAAGTAGGTTCCCTTGTGGGATAACAGTGTTGAGGATTATGGTAGAGGAGGTGTTATCGCCAATTCTTACTGATTGCGGTCTATGGATCAGGAAGTCAAGGATCCAGTTGCAGACTGCAGGAGCAGACTCCTAGGCCTCAGAGTCTGGAAATGAGTTTTGTTTGGAAATGTGACATTGAAGACGAAGCTGTTGTCAATAAGTAGGAGTCTGTCACCGATCCTGATCTGGTGCCAGACCCAGTCGCTGATCCACGTCCTGATCCTGAACAGTTCTTTCTGATGTACCGACCTCAGTACGAAGCAGCTTCACTGGAGCGTAAACACAGCTCATTCTGAAACAATGTAACCCATTAGCTCCTGGCCAGACACTGATCCGTGTCTGTCTTGTTTCGATGGGAAGTTGATTGCCCAAGGCCTGGCTGTATAAATTCCAGTTCTGAGGTTTGCACATTGCAGATTCCAGCTAGGTTTAAACTTGGCTTCCACACTCGAGTTACTTTCGATCTGTGCCCTATGAAAAATATATCAACATTTCTATAACAACCCTGGGTTAAGGGTCACTTGACCACACCCAGATCTTTACTGATGGCTGTATATATCCCCAACTGGGTCAGCACCAATCCCTGCTCCAGTTCAACTCACAATCCACATCCCAGAAGCCCCCATTAAGCATGCCCCAACCAGATACCTGACTGTGGCCAGTCCCCTGGACTGGTGTAGCTGGCGAGACAAGACGTGGCATGGCATGAACACTGTGAGCATGCAGGTCGTTGCTAAGTGAGCAAGCACTGAGACAGCAAGTGTCTCTGAGGGTGCACCCTGGTCTAAGCCAGGAGCTCCAGCAAGCGTAAGGTCAGCCTTGAGTTTGTGGAATAGTACGTTTTGGGGCTGAATGGGTTACTCCTGCTCCTGATCCATATGTTCACATGTAAACATTCTAATGGCCAAGTACAAGTGTGAACCATCCAGGATGACTTGAGAGCTGAGAACTTCAAGACTGAAGGTTGGGTTGAGCATCACCAACAGCAGGATAGACTTGAGGACAGTTCCTAGTGGGGACAGTATGATGCTTCAGTCTGCAACCATTACAAGCATAGATCCATTTCAGTTTCTGTGAATGGAAATATGCTATATGGATATTCAAGCTTGTCCATCAATAAGGCTGATGAGAAGAGGATTACAAGTTTTCAAATGAAACTCAAGTTAAAGGGGCTTGGAATCAGCTGGCCAGAGCAAAGAGCCTGCAAATGTGTCTGCAGGAAAGTCAGAATCTGAACGTCTGAAGTGAAGTAGCAAAAATTGAGAAAGTATAACAAAAGCGCAAGGGAGAGTGAGAGTCTGTATTGATGTTAACAGAAGGTGAAACATTGAGAAGTACTCAACGGGTGAACAGTTCATGCAGGGAGGAATGACAGTGCCACCCAGAATTGAAGGGAGAGAGAGTTTCCCCGTGGGCAATGGTAACTGTGGATAGACTGAAAACTTGCCACAACAGATAGCTGGCAGAGCCCTTGGAGACACAAGGTTTGACAGGAGTAGGGGCCTCACCACGGCACCTGTGGGAAAAGCAAATACTCCTCATAAAGGTCAAAACACGTGCCTCCTAGCTGTTTCTCCACTAGTGCATGCTGATCTGCAAATTTGTCAGTTAAATGCTTGCAATGTCAGCATTACCTGCTGCCTTATTGGGTTTTCTTTTATTTATTTGCATTTGCTGTACCTTGTAGGCATGGGCATACAAGGGCAAGCTCAGCAATTTTACTGAGCCAGACACTCAGCTCTTATTCCGCTAAACCGCCTAAACTTTTCTCTTTGTATTTTGCTTTCTTGAGAACAGTATTGTTATTGGCAAGAATTTTGTATGCATTTATTTCAGACACAGAGCCTTAATCTTATGCAATTCACAAGAACTAATGACTACCTCTGAGGTGAGACCTGTCTTAACAATGGGGCTAAAAAGAAGGTGCTTGCAAGAAAGATATGTGAAGCTTTTAGATGTTAGCGAGGAATATTTTGTTTAGCCCAGGTGCTGCACATTCAGAAGCATTTCAAGGCAAGCCTGGAACCCAGTCCGTCACAGATTTGCCACAGTAGCGTCGTTGAGGGATATTCGTTATGTGGAGAGGTTCAAGAATTAATTTCTTTAAACTAGGGTGGGTTAAAATTTCAAAGGATTTTGGAAGCGTCAGTAAGAAGAAATATTTGCAGATACAGGATCATGTTAATTATCAAAAATAAAAGATGATGTGGGAAATACAGCACTTAGTTGCAATGATCACATTTAATCAATGGTATAAGAGTGGTGGCCTCAAACTTAATTGTATCTTTCAGAATGGAATTAAATAAATACTTAAAAATGGAAATATTGCAGGGCTATGGGTAAATAGCATGGAGTGAGGTGAACTGGGCTTTCAATGAGCTAGTACAGGCAGGATGGACCATAAGCCTCCGTTTGTTTCTCTGATGAATTGGTGCAATCTGAAGGAGTGTTGAAGTGAGCATGTTTTGAATTCTGATCCCTTCGGCTGAAACTGACCTGCAGTTCCATATCCATGTTCAACATCTTGAGCCACTAATCCAGTGTCTCCACCTTTTCCCAAATATTGAGGTTTGAAACTTGTCATGAGTTCTCAGTGTGAACTGTGAGAATGCAGCGGGTGAAAGCTGGAGTACAGGTGTTCTAACCCAGACAGATCTCTGCAGTAGCCATTGCCACCTCTGAACTCTGCACCCCAAAATGTAAACCGCCCTCCTGTTTGGGAAGCCCTGCCCTAACTATTCTGTCTCTTCCTCCTTCTGAATCAGAAGAACAGAAGTTACTGGGCCAGCATTGACAATAGTTTATCGAAGTCAGCATGGTGAGAATCTGCCCCAGATTCACGTTATCAAACAATTCATGAAGATGAATGCTTCTGATTCATTGCATACTGTCCTATTTTGATCATTAATACCCAGTAACGCAACAGTACAATAATAAATAGGAATAAAGGCAGCAACCTCAGTAAGAGACTTTGAGGTGTGTTTATTATGCTTTCTCAGTCTTTATTTAGTGTATTAAAGTCAATCCTCAAACCGTAAAATCTTTCCTTATTATCTTGAGATGGAGTGTGTTGGTAACTGTTCAAACACAACAAGATATCAATAGGAATCTGTCTCATTGTTATTCTTGTATTGTACTTGCCTCTGTCCAATAGTTATAGAATGTTATAGTCTGAAAATGTGTAATTGTAACAATGGATAAAGGAAACAATTGCAGATGAGATTAAAGATACAGAACATTTCTCAGAGCACTAGGACTTGGGTCAGGCGGTATCATGATGATCAGTTCTGGAGTCACTTCTTTTCCATGTAAATTTTAATAATTTGAATAGAGGTCAAGACAGAATGATGTTAAAATTTGCGTGATACCAAAATACAAACTGAGCTAATTTAGAAAAATCCAGAAAACTGTAAAGGAACATGAATAAATGGGGAACAGTTGAATGAATGGCAAATTGAATTCAATGTCATTATATGTGAAAAGATTGAGTTTCAAGCGGAAGGTCATAAGAGGGACATGGGAGAGGCAAATAATAACAACACCACTCCTCTCAGAGAGTTGTGTGTCTTTGGAATGGTCTCAGAAGGTAATGAAAGGAGGGCCATTGAATATTGGTAAGGCAGAGATAACATCTGATTAGACAAGGGAAATGAAGACAGATGAGAATATAAAGATGAGAAATTGAAGCAAACAGATTCACCATGATCTTACTGAATAATTGACTGGCTCAAGGGGCCAAATGGTCTACTTATGCTGTCAACTTGAACGTTTGTATGAATACGTAGCTCAAGTCCTGCTTCTTAAGGTGATTGTCTGGCTTCACAAAAACAAGGCGTTATTGATAATAACTCTTGTACCTCATATCCTTGATTGGCATCACATCTACAAGCATCCACTCATTCCACCATAGCGCTCAATACCAGCAGTGTGTACTATTGACAAGATGCACTGTAGAACTTCACCAAAGATCCTCAGACAGCACCTTCCACACCCACGACCACATCCATCTAGAAGGACAAGGGCAGCAGATGCATGGGAACACCACCATCTCCAAGTTACCCTCCAAGTCACTCACCATCCTGACTTGGAAATATATTGCCGTCTTTTCACTGTCGCTGGGTCAAAAACCCGGAATACTCCCTAACTGGTTTGTGGGTTTACCTACGACACATGGACTGCAGTGGTTCAAGAAGGAAGTTCATCAGCACCTTCTCATGAGCAACTGGGGTCAGGCAGTCAATGTTGGCCCAGCCAGCGACACCCACATCCCATGAGTAAATAAAGAAAAGATTATGCTTCAAAATTCCTCAGTTGGATAAAACATTTGAATTCTACACTCACGAAATAAAGCTAAAAAAGACAAGTTTGCTGTTTCTTTTGAAATGTCAAATTTTCAAATTATAGTCGTGGATGGAATGGTTTTTCAAAGAGAGTTCTAACTGTTCATCAAAAGCTGTGACAGCCAACTTCAGCATCGTAAGATAGAACTAGAAAAACTTCTGTGAAGAAGTCAGCACTAACTAAAGCATGTTCTGCAGATCAAGCAACAGGTTTGTGGGCAGGAAGTGTGGCTCTCTATCAGAATCAATGAAATATAGCCCTTAGCCAATCGTGTATTAACTGTTATGGAAACATCATTGGGCTGCAGAGAGTAAAGCTTTGCATTCAACTGCAACTTAATGAATATTGGAGAAATTTCCGGACACATTGGAGTATGAGCGCTGTGATGTTATAAATACATGTTGTTGTGAACCTCATCAATTCTTTTCAGCTTTGACCATCTGTTCCGTACTGGAGGCTGTTTCTCCCCCAGCATGGCAGTTCCATATTTAACATTCACATTGTGTACAACATCAACAATCCTGAGGAGAAATTAAAGTTTTACAACACCTGGGTGGCAAGATATGAGAAGGGGATCTTGTCCTTTAAATCTCTCTCTCTCTCTCTCTTCATTTTTAATTCTCTGCTCCTGGAATCATTTTCAGTTTGAATGCCCTGTGCTCCAGATATTCATTTCATTTCCTTACAATTCGTAGAATACAAGCTATCACAAGCAGGCCAACTATGACAACTGCAAGACATATATTGCAGTTACAGATATTTCCAAACAGCTTGTTCAGAGACATTATTAATCCTTCTCTGGAACAGATGGGACTTGAACCCAGGCCTACTGGCTCAGAGATAGGGGCACCATCACCATGCCTCAAGGACCCTGGATTGATGCTGCTTGTTTATATGGGAAGGGAAGGTTGTAAACATTAACTTGGTGGTTAGCTCCCCTTGTAGGAAGAAAGGAAAAGGGAGATAGACAAGTCATGACATAGCAATAGGAGAGAAAGCCAATAAGCTAAAGCTCATGTTACACTCATCTGCTGCTCCTTGACCAAATGGCCCATCTCCTCAAGGTCCCACTGTACTCTGAAGTAACCTTCTTCACTGCCCACTACACCACGAATGTTGGTGTAATCTGCAAACTTACTAACTGTACCTCCTATGTTCACATCAAAATCATTTATATAAATGACAAACAATAGTGGACCCAGCACCAATCCGAAAACAATCTTCCACCACCACCCTCTGTCTCTGAGCTTCAAACCAATTTTGTGTCCAAGTGGCTACCTTTCCCAGGATTCCATGGTGATATAACCATACTAAACCAGTCTCTCAAGCAGAACCTTGTTGAATGCTTTGCTGCAGTCCATATGGACAGCATCTACCATTTTGCCTTCATCAGCCTTCTTTGTCACTTCTTCAAAAAACTCAGTTAAGTTAGTGAGACATGATTTCCAAGTTGACTATCACTAATCAGTCCTTGCCTTTCCAAATACATGTAAATCCTGTCCCTCAGGATTCCCTCCAACAACATGTCCAACACCGATGTTAGGCTTACCAATCTATAGTCGCCTGGCTTCTCCTTACCACCTTTCTTAAACAGTGGCACCACATTAGCCAACCTCCAGTCTTCCAGCACTTCACCTGTGGCTATCAGTGATACAGATATCTCAGTGAGGGGCCCAGCAATCACTTCCCTAGAGATCCCACAGAGCTCTAGGGTACACCTGATCAGATCCCAGGGATTTATCACCTTTACACATTTAAAGATGTCCAGCACCTCCTCTGTAATATGTTCACTGTTTCATTAGTTATTTCTCCAAGTTCTGTAACTTCCAAACTTTTCTCCACAGTACATATTCAAATGAAATAATTGTTTAGTATCTCACCCATCTCCTGTCGTTCTACTCATAGGCGGCCTTGTGTTCTTTCAAGGGCCCTATTCTCTCCCAAGTTACCCTTTTGTCCTTAATGTATTTGTAGAATCTCTTTGAATTCTCCCTAACCCTATTTGCTAATGTTATTTACTGTCCCCTTTTTGCCCTCCTGATTTTATTCTTGAGAACACTCTTCGTGCCCTAATACCCATATAGGGATTCACGCGATCCCTGTTGTCTATACCCGACATACACTTCCTTTTCCTTGAGCAGAGCCTCAATTTCTCTAGTTATTCAGTGTACCATACCTCTACCAGGCTTGTGCTTTCCATTAGCAGGAACATACTGTCTCTGGGCTCTCCTTATCTCACTTTCCAACAGCCCTGCGAATATCTGTGAATTGCTTCTCGCAATCAATTTTTGAAAGCGCTTGCCAAATACCATTAAACTAAAGAATGCACTGTAATTATGTTGAAACGTTTGAGGGTGTGGGAATTGAGAAATAGTTGTTGTATAAGACCAATCCTCTTGGTGAACTGTTATAACTTCAAATATGTTGGAAAGATGCCAGATGACAAGAGACTGCATTTATAAGAAAGGAGATCAACAGTTTTTAAGATCTTTTTCCAATGATTATTGCTTGTTTTGTCATGACCAAGGTATTACAGGTTTTGAGTGAATTGACAGTTTTCAGTACTGCTCCTTGTTTGGCAGGAGTTAAAAACAGTAGGCAGGATCTTCCCTGGCTCTGGCCGATGCAAACAAGAAATGTTTGAAAAGCAATGAGATGTCCAGTGAGTTCCCTCTTGATGTCAAAACCAAAAAGTTGCACTTTCCAACCCAGTGCTAGACATTGAGATGAGATTCTTGGTAGTGAACAATGAGAGGCTTGTTAACATGAACTGTCACTTATTACCACCCTCATTATTAACTGAGTCACGCCAGTCAGGAGTCTGATCTGTCATCATAGAACCCCTACAGTGTGGAAGCAAGCCATTCAGCCCTCTGACTCCACACCAACCCTCCGAAGATTATCCCACCCAGACCCACTCGATCCCTGGGACCCCACATTTCCCATGGCAAACCCAGCTAACCTACACATCACAGTACAGTATGGGCAATCTTGGCAAGGCCAATCCACCTAACCCACACAAATTTGGACAGTGGGAGGAAACCGGAGGATCCAGAGGGAACCCACACCAAGAAGTGGGGAATGTGCAAACTCCACGTAGACTGTGGCCCAAGGGTGGAACTGAGGGTGAGACTGAGGCATCGTGCTGCACCCTCAGTCCTATTCTCCCACTCATTGCAGGAGTAGTCTTCTTTTAGGATATCCCATGATCCCTCTTTGGAGCATCATCTTTGAAGCCAAGTCAGACGCTGGCAGTCCAGAAATGTCCTTCATTGTACTGGGAGAGGAGCTACAAACCATGGTCTCTCAGGCCACAGCTAGCACTTCCCTGCATATTTGCAATTCAGTGGCTTCACAAGATGGTGGCAGAGTGGGTGGGCTCAGCATGGGGCACATCCACTCCAATGAGCTTCCTTCCTCTTGTTTCTTCTTTTTTTCTCTTTGGCTCTTTTCCTTTTCTTTATTTTTCTTCTTTCCTTTCCTTTTGAGTCCGATGGGTGAGGGAGGAAGCCTCTAGCAGCAGCAGCAACAACACTAGGATTAGCCAAACATGACTCCAACCCAGCCCCGGGTCTCCCAGCAACTAAGCAGGTCCTAGCTATTGCTCCCAGCCCAGACCTGCAGGCAAGGCTGAGGCTTCGGGTCCGCAGGTGGGCCCAGGAGCCTGAAGGAAGGGAGATAGCGGTCTTGTCCCACTGTGGAGGTCTTTGTCTTTGGCTTTCAGGTCTTCCAGCAGCCCAGCTTGGTGGTCTTGCCCTGGAATGACGGGTCTCCTTCTGGAATGACGGTCTTGTCCTGGATGCGTCTTCAGAGTATTCCACTGTTGCTTAATCAACTTTCCCCGAGCCCAGAAGCTATCATGTGAACTTAATTATAGTGAACTTTGTCTTAACTTTTTTTATTATTATTATGCATTGCGTCTGTCATTGACGCAGGTGCGACTATAGAGGTGACTTATAAAACTTTCCACTGTATTTTTCATTTAAGATTTTTATGTGACCATAAATTTCTATCCTATTCTGATGCTGTCTAAACATCCAGCCACACAGTTTGCCCATCCTTAGCCTCATTTCATTTTATATCCTGTCCAGATCAGTGCCACTCATTCCCCAGTGCCCAGAGTAACCCAGCATCTTAGCACTGTTTAGTGTGGGGCCATCACATACAGGAAGCCTGCAAAAAGTTCAAAACATTCATTTTAAACAGCGCCAACAGAAGCGCACGATAAACAAACAAACAGAAGCTGTGATAATATGGTGTGAAGCTGAGAAGGGTCTCGACCCAAAACATCAATTTTCCTGCTCCTCTGATGCTGCTTGGCCTGGTGTGTTCATCCAGCCTCACACCGTGTTATCTCAGATTCTCCAGCATCAGCAGTTCCTACTATCTCCCAAACAGAAGCTGTGTTCGCTTCTGGAACATACAGGAACTACAACGTTTCAAGCGCCGAAACAGTCGATCTGTCATCTCTGTACCCAGTTCTCATCAACTGGAGCCAGATTTTAATTAAGACCTGTCCAGCTCCAGGGCAACAGACTGTGGGCCTCCCATCTCTCCTGCATATCCCAAGTGGACCTCCAGTTATGGCCTCTTTATGGACAGGCAACTGAGCAGCCCCTAGAGGTTGCTGTTGGTCCTGGGCTTGCTAGTGAATCTGATCCACCCTCATTGCATCACTGCAACAGAATCTCTGCTGTGGCTGGGTCCATCGGTCACAATGACAGTGAACCAGGTGATCAGGTGATCAGAACAGGTTCCAAGGGGCGTGAGCAATTAGCTTTCACAGCAAATTCAAACAACGGATTAGCATGCTCCTTGATACAGTGGCAAATGGAGCACTCCTACACGGGGAGGGGAGGAGGTGGTTCCATGGAACCTTGACATTGGACCTCATTCTGAGGGACATACAGCACCAGCGACGAGGGACCAGTAGGAGATGGGAAATGCTGCATGAGACTGAATCCTTAGCATCCCAGCCAAGCATCGCTCCACTGAAAGGAATCATTACATCTGGTAGGTTGGTGAATTCTAACATTTCAAAAGGGGAGGAAATCAGTTCCACGCCCCTGTGCAGTCTATGAGGGCTTGCATTAGCTTTGTGCTTTGTGGTGCCCAGTCATCTCTTTTAAGGTCACCTGGGATTACAGCTGCTTAAGATGTGAATATCTTCAGCCTTCAAAGAATAGCGTTTGGATTAACAAAGACCAATAGCATGGTCGGGATTGCTAGTGAACAGCATTTACCCCTCCCAGTTGGATACTGCATGCAATTCACATACACCATTCTAAAGCACCTGTTTGAAGCAATTGCCATAAGGGTCACTAACCTCAATCACCTCAGGACATCTCTGCAGGAGTTTCTCAGGCTAGTGTCCTAGGCCCAACCATCTTCAGCTGCTTCATCAATTAACTTATCTTTCTATTTTGTTCGTGAAATGGGCATGTCACTGCCTGGACTGGTATCTATTGCCCATCCTTAACTGCCCTTGAGAAGGTGGTGGTGAGCTGCCTTCTCAAACCTGCTGCAGTCCACATGCTCAAGGTTGACCCATAATTTCTTTAAGGATGGAGTTCCAGGATTTTGACTCAGCAACAGTAAAGGAATGGCAATATATTTCCAAGTCAGGAATGTGAGTGGCTTGAAGGGGAATATTTTGCATGTCGGCCATGATACATACCACAACATGCTGCCATTATCCTTGAAGGTGCCAAGGAAGATGCTTTGGTAAGATGCTGCCATACATCTTTTACATGGTACACCCTGGATGCCAATCAAGTAGACTGCTTTGTCCTGGATGGTGTCAAGCTTCCTGAGCGTTGTTGGAGCAGCACTCATCGATGCAAGTGGGGAATGTTCCATCACACTCCTGTCTTGTACCTTGTGGACGATGGACAGGATTTGGAAAGTCAGAAAATAAGTTGCTTGCTGCAGGACTCCCAGCCTCTGACGTGCTCTTGTAGCCACATTTGGTTGGTCAAGTTCAATTTCTCCAAAATGTTGATAGTGGGAGTTTAATATTTCTGTTATGTGTCAGGGTTGGATTTTCTTGTGTTCAAGATGGCCATTTCCTGGTACTGCGAGTCAAAAATGTTACCCGCCACTTGTCAGCCCAAGCATGGATATTGTCCAAATCTTGTTGCATTTGAACACGGACTGCTTCAATATTTGAGGAGTTGTGAATGTTATTGGACATTGTGAACTCATCAGTGAACATCCCCACCTCTGACCTTATGATGGAGGAAAGGTCGTTGCTGAAGCAGCTGAAGGTGATTGGCCCAAGGACACTACCCTGAGGAATTCCTGCAGAGATGTCCTGGAGCTGATATGACTGACCTCCCACAACCACAACCATCTTCCTATGTGTCAGGTGTGACTCCAAACAATAGAGAGTTTGGCCCTGATCCCCATTCATTCCAGTTTTGCTAGAGCTCCCTGATGCCACACCCAGTCAAATACAGCCTTAATATCAAGGTCTGTCACATTCACCTCCCCTCTGGAATCCAGATCTTTTGTCCATGTTTGAACCAAAGCTGTAATGAAATCAGGAGCTGAGTGGTCCTGGCGGAACCCAAACTGGGCATCACTGAGCAGGCTATTTCTGAGCAGCTGCTGCTTGATAACGCTGTTACTGACACCTTCCATCTCTGGTGGAGTTAGGTATTTGGCTGAGTTTTGCTGGAATATTGTTGGGGTCCATCACCTTTGCAGGGTCCGATGCCTCCAACTGTTTCTTGACATCACAAGGGGTGAATCGAATTGGCTGAAGACTGGTATCTAAAAAGCTGGGGACCATAAGAGGAGGCTGAGATGGATCATCCCCTTACCACTTCTTACTAAAGATTACTGCAATGCTTCAGCCTTATCTTTTGCACTGATCTTCCACCGTTGGGGATGGGGATATTTGTGGAGCCTCCTCCTGGAGTGAGTTTTAATTTTCCACCACCATTCACGACTGGATGTGGCAGGACTGCAGAGCTTAAATCTGATCCGTTGGTTGTGAGATTGCTTAGCTTTGTCTATCACTCACTACTTATGCTGTTTGGCATGCAAATAGTCCTGTTTGGTAACTTCACAAGGCTGGCACCTCATTTTCAGGCATATCTGATGCTGGTCCTGATTTCCCGTCTTCCTCTCTCCATTGATCCCCTGGCTTGGTGGTCATGGTTGAGTCGGGGATACGCCAGACCATGATTTTGCAGATTGTGTTGGAGTACAATTCTGCTGCTGTTGACAACTCACAGTCGTTCATGAATGCCCAGTCTTGAGTGGCTAGATCTGTTCAAAGCCTGTCCCGTTTAGCAAACAACATGATGGTGGGTGTTCTCAATGTGAACATGGGATGAAAGCAGATTGTTTGTAAGGGAGTGTAATCTGCTTTAGTAATCTGCTTTCGTCAGTCTCTCCCACCCCCCAGGATGCCCCAGCTCCACGTCCTCCCAACCCACACTTCCTCACCCCCACCCCACCCTCACCTTCTCCCACCAGCACTTCCTTAACTCATCCCATTAAATGAAAATGCTTAACCTTAATTCAGCAAAGTGAACCAAGTATGACACTCCCCGTATGAAATCAATGAAACTATTTTTGTGATAGTTCCTGATTCATATAGGTGTAGTGATTGTAATGATGTCAACCAAGTGAACCTCGTAGAATATGAATTCGCTGACTGGGGCTGTTGGCCTGGCCTAACCAGGGAGCCCTCACTGACAAGAGTGGTTACTGTGTCTCACACCTACACAGACACACACAAAAAAAACAAAGAGATTAGCAAAGGCTACCTCCTCATTTATTTTTTATTTGTTAATTTTCCATGCAGCCGAAGAAGCTTGACGTATTCGACGAGTTGTGAATGGTGCTGAACATTGTGCAAGCATCAGATAACATCCCTGTTACTGACCTTATGATGGAGGGAAGGTCATTGATGAGGCAGCTGAATTGCCTTATAATGGCTTTCAACAGCAAACATTTAATTTAAATGCATAATTATTTCTAAGAACATGCAGAGGAATCATAATCCCAATTCAAAGAATTCATACCACTTGGAGAAAGGTCTTCTGATACTGTAGGTGGCATCCTGCCCACAAGCCAAGAGCTTGAGTCTCAAGTCCCATTCCAGGACTTGATAAAATGAAAGTTTATTTATAGTATAGCCAGCAGATTGTGTATCAACTTCTAAGTCCTTCTAATATCCACCAATGGCAGGCAGTACGATCTTCCTGGTCAGCCATTTATTTGAAAGAAATTGGTGCCTGTACCATTACCGGCCATAGCTCTAGACCACAACATGTACATGATGGTATATGTTACCATAGCATCTACATCCTAAGAACAAATTTAAAAAGTTGACTTCTTGGGCAAGCCCATTGGTCCAATTGTAGATCAGATAGGTTTCAAAAACACAGGGCTCTATTTCCATTCTGGTTGGGGTAGATGCAGGGCCTACCATCCTGTAGTGGTCACTGTAGAGATTATGGTGCAGGGCTTTTATTTACCTCTATGCTGAGAATTCAAGAAAGGGAATCATCTGGGGTTGTTAATCCAACCGAGAAATAGCAGGCACCATATTGTGAGAATGAGTAGTTGAGAAGTTAGTCACCAGCTCCCATTGTGTAATGAAACCTTCGGCCTTTTGTCAATAAACAAAGTATCAGAAGTGATTTGTTTTATCAATCCAGGCTCAATTTTCAAAGATTTCGGGGGCAAGTTGTTCAAATGGCCTGGAAACTTGAAAGTTATGGCACTTTTGATGAGTGTTTTTGGTAATTGCTCTGATGTGTATGGGTGTTTGCGTATCTAAAATGCACACAATAGAAATGTACTCTGTCCTGGCAAAATAATAAGTAGCAGGTTCTGTAGAGGGGACTTGCAATTTTCAGGCACTTCGATTATCTTCATCATGTTGGGAATTTCCACTGTGAAAATCAAGGTCCTTGTCTCAGAGACTCATTACTTGTAACTCTTCCATCACTCTGATTATTCTCCCTTTTGTTTGTTCTCTTTTCATCTAACCTTCCTTTCCTTCTCTTTTTCTGTTCCTATATCAGTACTGAATTCACCCATTCTAGTCCCCTGTCTCTTAGGCTTCTGTTGTTTATCTTTCTTTCTTTATTCTTTCATGGGGTGTGACTGTCTCTGTCTGGACCAACATGAGCTCCCATCACAAATTACGTCTTTAACTGAGTACTTTGTGCCCCCTTTCAGAGGGCAGTTAAAAGTCAACCACATTGCTACGTAGGCCAGACCAGGTAAGGGCAGCAGATTTCCTTTGCTAAAGAACGCCGAATGAGTTTTTACGATTATGCTTGAGACTCACTTTACATTTCATACTTAACAATTGACTTTAAATTCCACCAGTTATTGAGGTGGGATCTGAACTCATATCATTTGTGTTTCTAGTCCAACCGTATTACAATTATTATTCACCATCTGCCCTGTTTTATTTTCCAATCCTTAAATCTAACTGGGGGTGAAGGAGATCTCCTGTTACTTCCCTTGTTCACTTAGATCCTGCAGTCCTAATTTCGTCACCGTGCTGTTGGCAGGTCACTCTTTCAAAACTTTTCTCAGCTGAAGGTGAAGAGAACAATTCTAACAAATCGTGCATTCCATTAGACATAGTGCTTTGGAAAAACTAGCCCATTGCTAAACACAAATTGAGATGATTCTAACACACTGCCCTGTTCTTCAAACATATCAATATACATCAGATGCAATTACAATGAAATTTAATTGTTTTGCTGAAGAATAATAAATATCAACATCCCTAATTTTCACTATCTAATCTTGTGGCAACACTTCGTCCCAATATCAGACTCTCAAGTTTTTTTTGCTTGCTAACCTTTCCCATCCCTAGAGGGATACATAAACTAAATTAATGGTGAAGAGCTTGGAACAAGTTAATCTGGTATCACTGATAACCTGAAAATAGCAATTTGAATAAATCCTTTGCAATTCTCACAGAGGCTGAATAGGCTGGGGCTATTTTCCCTGCAGTTTTGGAGGTTGAGGTATGGCCTCATAAAAGTTTATAAAATTAGAGGGGCATGGATAGAGTGAATATCCAAGGCCTTTTCCCTGGGGTCGGGGAGTCCAAAACTAGAGGGCATAGATTTGAGGTGAGTGGGGAAAGACTTATAAAGGGCAACTTTTTCATGCAATAACGCAATCTGTACGCCTCTAGTTCTTTTTGATCTACGCATCCTTTGCTTGCTGTGATCTGCCTGCAGCACTCCTAAACAAAGCTTTTCACTGTGTTTTAGTACACATAACAATAAAGTCAATCAAGGGTTGAGAGAAAGAGAAGGAAACATTTGAACTCGTAGGAAGCAGCTTTATCATGCGTGATTCTCAGTAATATGCTAATCTGCATTCACTTTATGCTGAACAGTATCCATTAGGATAATATCAGTTTTCTGATCATATCATATTTTCATGCAGAGGATGGTGCATGTCTGGAATGAGCTGCCAGAGGAAGTGGTGGAGGCTGGTACAATTACAATATTTAAAAGGCATCTGGATAAGAACATGAATAGGAAGGGTTTAGTGGGATATGGGCCAAATGCTGGCAAATGGGACTAGATTAATTTAGAATATCTGGTCGGCATGGATGAATTGGACTGAAACATCTGTTTCTGTGCTGTATGGCTCTACGACTCTATGTCACAATATTCACGTAAATGCATTCTTATTTGGGGTCAAGGAGGGAGGAGCAGTTAAGAATGGGGATGCTGTCAACTCTATCTACATCACAAAGCCTAAGTCACAATGCCAGAAGTAAACCAGACATGCCTCACTGTCACTTTGGTTGGAATCAGCTAACTAAATATAAACCAGCAATCAAACCTGAGACTTCTGGATAACGTTTTTACCAACTGCACCTATGAATGCATTTTGAGCAAGAGACAAGGAGGATTGAGCAGGGTAGTGCAGTGGAATTTGTCTACACAGATTTAGGTAAGGTATTTGAAAAGGTTCCACATGTCATACTGATCACAAAAGCAAAACCCATGGGGTATAGGGGAATGTGGTGAATTGGATCTAAAATTGTTGCAGTGATAGGAAACAAAGGGTAATGGTTGATGGATGATTTAGTGATTGGATTGTGTTTTACAGTGGCGTTCCACAGGCTCCGTTGTGGCTCCTTGCTGTCTGTTATTCATATTAATGATTTTTGACTTAAATGTGGGAGACACAATTGGGAAATGTACAGACAACAGAAAAATTAGCCACATAGTTGACCTTGAAGAGGGTGACTGTTGATTAGAGGACAGTAGTAATGGTTTGATTTAATGGGTTAACAGTGGAAAATGGAAATCAATCCGGAGAAGTGTGAGGTGATACATTTATGGAAGATAAGCAAAGCAAGAGAGTACACAAGACCGAATATTGAGTGAGGTAGGACAAGTGAGAGACCATGGAGTGAATGTTCACAGGTCCCTGGAGGTGCAGGACAAGTAGCTGAGGTGGTAAAGACAGTATATATTATGCTCTCCTTTATTACATGAAGTACAGAATATAAAAGCAGGGGTGTAAAGCTGGAACTATAGAAGAAACTAGTTAGGCTACAGCTGGGGTTTTATGCCTTTTCACCACATTACAGAGGGACTGCACACTAATGAGAGTAGAGAAGAGGTTCCCAAGAATGTCGCCAGGACTGGAAAATTGCAGTTACAAGGAATGGTTAGGATTGTTTTCCTTGGAAAAGAGGAGGTGGAGGAGTGGCATAATTGAGCTGCGTAAAATAATGAAGGCGGAGGCCAATTCCCGGGGGCACAGATGTAAGGTGATGGTAGAATGATTAGAGGGAACAGCAGGAAAATCTCTTTCACCCAGAGGCTAGTGGATATCTGGTATGCATGGTCTAGTTTGCTGAAGGCAGTAACCATTTAAACACATTTAAAACAACCTGGATTGACACCTGAAGCACTGGAACACATAGGCTGTATACGAGCTGGAAGGCAGGATTGCGATGGGTGGCTAGGTTTCTTTCGGTCAACGCAGACACGATGAGCTAAATGGTCTCTTTCTGTGTCTTAACCTTTTTTGATTCCTAATTAGGTATCTGTTTTGATTGTTTCACATAATGTGTCAAACAGACAGGCACTCTTTCCACCTTGTAATTATTTCAGAAAACTGATATTATCCTGATGGATACTGTTCAGCGTAAAGTGAATGCAGATTAGCATATTACTGAGGATCACACATGATAAAGCTGCCTCCTACGAGTTCAAATGTTTCCTTCTCTTTCTCTCAACCCTTGATTGACTTTATTGTTACGTGTACTAAAACACGGTGAAAAGCTTTGTTTAGGAGTGCTGCAGGCAGATCACAGCAAGCGAAGGATGCATAGATCAAAAAGCACTAGAGGCGTACAGATTGCGTTATTTGAGGTTAGAGTGCATTCATCAGCTTAATAACATCCAGGAAGAAGCTTGCCCTGAACCTGCTGGTGCATGTGTTCTGACCTCTGTATCTTTTGCCAAATGGAAAAGGTTATAGGAGCTCATTACTTGGACACAATGGATCTTTGATGATGTTGGCCACCTCTCCATAGCAGTGAGCCAGGTAAATGGAGTCCATGGATGGGAGGTTGGTTTCTGTGATGGTCTGGGCTGTCCACACCACCTTCTGTAGTTTCTTATGTTCCTGGGCAGAGCCGTTGCCATATCAGGCCGTTATGCACCCAGACGCTGTATTTCCTGTAGCAGTTGGTAATGGACCTTACGGGCATGCCAGATTTCCTGAACTGCCTGAGGAAGAAGAGGAGTTGTTGTACCTTCTTGACTGACGCATTTATGTGGAAAGCCCAGGACAGGTCATCGGTTATCGTCACTCTGGGAAACTTGAAGCTCTTCACCTCTCAACCTCAGTTCCATTCATGTAGATGGGGGTGTGTTCTCCTGCTTTCTTTCTGATGTTCAGTTCTTTAGTCTTGCTGACATTGACAGACAGATGGTTTTCATTGCATCACGTCACCAGGCTCTCTATGCCCCTCTGTATTTTGACTCGTCATTGTTAGATATCCATCCCACTACAAGAGTGCTGTCAGCAAACCTGTAGATGGCATTCATTCAGAATTTGGCAACAGTCCTGGATGTACAGGGAGTACAGGAGGGGGCTGAGGACACATCCTTGAGGAGCTTCAGTATTGAGTGTTTTGTGATCTACTTTAATACTTTGAGCTACCCATTGAGAGCTTCCGTAATTGATGTAATGTTCTGTTGTCACAATCTGCTGTTTGTATACTGATATCCTACTAAAGCAGATTACACTCCCTTTCTCCAACATCAAGAGGAGAGTACATTTAGTTGGAAAAGGAATTATTGCCAATTTCTACGAAAACGAAATGATTGATCAGTGTTTTGTCATTTTCCAGGAGCTTATCTCTGTTCCTCTGCAAAAGATGAAAGGGGCAGCGATTTCATGCTTACATGGAAGAACTGGACAGCAAAGGGCAGTGGACCAAGGTTATAGGTAGATAGACGGGCTCTTGATTATCAAGTGGATCAAGGGCTTATGGGGAGAAAGCAGAACAATGGAGTTGAGGAACTTATCAGCCATGATTGAATAGCGGAGCAGACTCGGTGGGTTGAATAGCCTAAATTCTGCTGCTATGTCTTAGGGTCTTACAGTCTTATAATTATGAAGCAAAATATCGAGTGTTGGCGAAAGGTTGTATTGGAAGCGGAACCAGGCTCAGAGTGCATCCTGGAGCTTGTGGCCATTTATAGAAAAAGAGATTTACATTCTGAGAGTTCTGCTTTGCAATCACTGCTATTATCGTGGATATTAGCTACACTAGTGCTTATGTACACAGCAAAATAAAACTAAACTTCAGTCCAAACATGAATCTTGTGCAAATGGTTTCTTAAATGGCATTCTTACACAGATAACCAGTAAATCTCAAAACTCTGAGCTGGAAATCTGCTCAGACCAGCCTCCAGGTATACCTGACAGATACATTGTGAGACTCCCTGAAGGTCCTTGCACACTCGTTACTCAGTAAGTGCCCAGGAAGTGTAATGTCTAATCAGCAATTACCCAGCACCTACAGTTTTCTGAGGAAGTACCCCAATTCTGAGTTAGAGTTGAAGACTTCAGAGGCTGACTTCAGACTGACTAACCTGAATAGTCACACAGGAAAATTTGGGACTTTACAGCCTTCTGTAACTCTGGATGAGCTATAGTAGCTGATTACTTGCACTGTACTCCATGTTGATTACCAATCTTCCAAGAGTCATACCCTGGGCACCTCCCCTTCCCCAATCCTACCTCACCAACACGGGGTGGGTACGGTGGCTCAGTGGGTAACACTGCAGCCTCACAGCGCCAGGGACCTGGGTGCAATTCCAGCCTCGGGTGACTGTCTGTGTGGAGTTTGCACAATCTCCCCGTGTCTGCATGGGTTTCCTCCAGGTGCTCCAGTTTCCTCCCACTGTCCAAAGATGTGCAGGCTAGGTGGATCGGCCATGCTAAATTGCCCATAGTATTCAGGGTGTGTGGGTTATAGGGGAATGGGCCTGGGTGGGATGCCTCAAGGGGCAGTGTGGACTTGTTGGGCTGAAGGGCCTGTTTCCACACTGTAGGGAATCTAATCTAAACATACAACACACCTTTACCTGACCTGAGCCCTTCGTACCTGACCCACTGACCTATCATCTGTACCCCTTCACTTGCCTCCTATCTGACCCCGAGATTCACTGTCTCCCTTTACTCCCACCCGCCTCTATCTCCGTCCCCTACTCACCTGGCACTTTACCCTCTCACCTACCTGGCACCCATCCATCTGCCACCCCAGTCCCTAACTCAGTAACCTTCTCTCCTTGTCAAAGGGACCTGAGACCTCCAAATCCTGAGAGTATGGCAGTTACTGCTGTAAAAAGGGGATGTGGTTTGGCCCCTGCAACTGGTCCTCCTGCACTGTGCTGAGAGGCTCTTAGACCAGGTACTTTGGACATTTCTGAAGAGGCCTGAACGCCAAGTTCAGGACAAAAGCATGGTGCTCCAGATCAGGATTAGTAAAGTGCGGGCTGGCAATTTGACTATGAATGTGCCTTTTTCAGAAGTTCTAGCTCTTGGTTTTTCTGACTGCCATCACATCTTCGCTAAATACACAGGTCAGGTTCTTGATAGTAAAAGGAAGTTGTTTCAAACAAATGCAGTTCACTTCAATCTTTGTGATAGCTGTAGTTTATTTGAAAATGCTTAGAAACAAACGAGAATTAGGGAGACAATTTCACAACTTTAGAACTAGAGGTACAACTGCCAAACAAGCCAGTGGATGGAAGTAACAAAAACTTTGCAGTTTTGTAAATTTGAGGATTTTACAGGAATAGAGGTTGGGTATGACTAATGGAATTTAAAAACAATTTTTTAATCAAGACAGTGCTTTTCCAAGGAAAACCATGTAGGTCTGATTGGCTACAACATATGACCTGGAAGAGGAGGCCACAATGGGAAATGCATTGACGATGGTATTGAGGGATCTATATGCTCTTATTTCCATCTTGTCACTACATTGTACACTTGTACAATTGTAATTGCTGTTATCTCATTTGGGTATTTTAATTTAAACAGCATCAGCTCACTTTCTGTCGCATAATTATTGGAATTTCCTTTGTCCTGGTAATATTAGGCCAATGAATGTAACTAACCAGCATGTCTGTGCCATTGAAATGGATCAAGAATATTTTGTGTTGAACAACCTTTGATAACGAATTCCACACTGTTTCCCATTGCCACGAGGACTACAATAGGAGGAGATAGTGTAAGACTGAAAGTGATAGGGTTAGGATAGAGAGCAAGTTAAATGCCTTTATGCAGAATTTTCTCAGATTGCATGGTACAGGTCCAACTAAGGCTCAGGTCAATGAGAGTAGGATAGTCGACTGAAAGGAATATCAGGAGATAGGTGAGCACAAGAGATCGGACTGCTTATGTAGAGGGGAATAACCAACAAGAGCTATTTTGCAGGGATGTTGTAACCTACCTTCTATGTTACACATTAATAGTGACGGAATTTGATGGTGAACTGCTGGGTTACTCATTACAGTAGCTGAGCTGCTCTAGCAGAGCAGTAAACATTCAAAGACAGTTTTCAGTTTATGAGAAACTTGGCACGCAATTTGCAACCATAAAATGTGTTAGGCCGAGGACAACTTGTATTACGCAGAGTTCCTGGTAAGGGCAAACACTGGAGAACGCAACCAAGGGTCAACACTGCTGACGCATGAAATAACTGAGGGATCATTCAATGGGGCTTTGTGGATAGAGCTAAGAAATAAGAAGAGGATGGTGACATTGGGGTTGTGCTACTGGCTCCCAAATTGTCAACAGGAATTAGAGGAACAAATATGCAGGGAGATTGTGGAGACTTGCAGGAGAAAGAATGTTGTCGTAGTGGGAGATTTTAATTTTCTAACATAGGCTGAGACTGCCATAGTGTTAAGGGCTTATATGGGGTGGAATTTGTTAAATGTGCCCAGGAAAATTTCCTCAAGCAGCGTACGTACAGAGGGTCCTGCTCAGGAAGGGGCAACTCGACCTGCTCTTGGGAATTGGGCAGGGCATATGACTGTGGTGACAGTGGGGGAGCATTTTGGAAGCAGTGATCGTAGTTCTATAAATTTTAAAATAGTTATGGAGAGGGTAAAAAAAAACTGGTCCACAGGCTCAGATTCTAAAATGGGGCAAGGCAAATTTTGATGGAATACACAGGAGCTTGCAGGAGTTGATTGGAGTAGCTAGTTTGCAGGCAGAGGGACCTCTGGCAAGTGGGAGGCCTTTAAAAGTGTGAGAGCAAGTGTTCCAGTGAAGGTGAAGGGCAAGGTTGGCATGAGTAGGGAGCCCTGAATGACAACAGATATTGAGGTTTTGAACAGAAAACAGAAGAAGACACAGCTCAGGTCCAGGCAGCTGGGATCAAGGGAATCCCTGGAGGTCTATAGGGGATACAGGAGTTTACTGAAGAAGAAAATCAGGAAGATGAATAGGGGGCACGAGATTGATTGGTTGATTATTTATTGTCACGTGTTCCAAAGTACATATCCCACTTGGGAACCCTGCAGCCTAATGGTATCAATGTGGACTTCACAAGCTTCAAAATCTCTCCTCCCCGAACTGCATCCCAAAACCAGCCCAGCTCGTCCCTGCCTCCCTAATCATTCCTCCCACTTATCCCCTCCTCCCACCTCAAGCCCCATCCCCATCTCCTGCCTATTAGCCTCATCCCACCTCCTTGACCTGTCCATCCTCCTTGGACTGACCGATCCCCTCCCTAAATCCCCACCTACACTCACCTTTATTGGCTCCATCCCTGCCTCTTTGACCTGTCTGTCTCCTCTCCACCTATCTACTCCTCTATACATCTTCTATCCACCTCCCCCTCTCTCCCTATTTATTTCAGAATCCCCTTCCCCTCCCCCATTTCTGAAGAAGGGTCTAGACCCAAAGCATCAGCCTTCCTGCTCCTCTGATGCTGCTTGGCTTCCTGCGTTCCTCCAGCTCTACACCTTGTTATCTCAGTGAAAAGCTTTGTTTATGAGCAGTACAGGCAGATCACAGCAGGCAAGGACGTACAGGTCAAAACAACTTAGACAGAGGCATACACGTTACATTGCACAGGGGGTGCGCTAGGCAAGGTCAACATTAGCAAGGCCAGTGCTATTTGAGGCTGGACAGTCCATTCATCAGTTTAATAACAGGCGGAAGAAGCTGTTCTTGAACCTGCTTGTGCATTTGTTCAGACTTCTGTATCTTCTGTCTGAAGGAAGAGGTTGTAGGAGGTCATTACCAGGGTGCAGTGGGTCTTTGATGAAGTTGGCAGGCTTTCCACGGCAGCAAGCCATGTAAATGGTATCCATGGATGGAAGGTTGGCTTCCATGATGATCTGGGCTATGCGCACCACCTTCTGTAGTTTCTTGCAGCCCTGGGCAGAGCAGTTGCCGTGCCAGGCCATTACGCACCAGGGCAGTATGCTTTCAATGGTGCATCTGTAGAAGTTGATAAGGGTCCTTATGGACATGCCAAATTTCCTGAGCCACCTGGGGAAGAAGAGGTGATGTTGTGTCTTCTTGACTTTTGCATCTATGTGGGAAGTCCATGACAGGCCATCGGTTATCATCACTCTGAGGAACTTGATGCTCTTCACCCTCTCAACTTCAGTTCCGTTGACGTAGATGGGGACCTGTTCTCCTCCTTTCTTTCTGAGGCAATGATCAGTTCTTTCATTTTGCCAATGTTGAAAGAGTTGTTGTCATTGCACCAAGCCTTCTGGCTCCCTTCTGTATTTTGACTCATTGTTGTTAGATATCCATCCCACTTTGACTGACAAGATTAGGGTGAATGCAAAGAGATTCTTTAAGTATATTAAAGGAAAAGAAGAACTAGAAAGAGAATTAGATCCCTCGAGGACCAAAGTGGAAACCATGTGTGGAACAGCAGGAGATGGACAAGATCCTCAATGAATATTTCTCCTTTGTATTTACCATGGAGAAGACATGTAGACTTGGGAACTTGGGGAAGTTCCTGGGGACAGTCCATATCACAGTACAGGAGGTACTGGAAGTATTAGAATGTATGAAGGTGGATAAATCTCCTGGCCCTGATCGTATGTATCCAAAAACCCTGCAAGACTCTTAAGAAGAAATTGTGGGGACCCTGTCTAATATATTTGCATCATCGTTAGCCGCAGGTGAGGCCCAGAAGACTGGAGGGCAGAGAATGTTTTGCCTTTATTCAAGAGGGGCTGCAAAGCAAAACCTGGGGATTATAGACCATTAAGCCTAACATATGTGGTAGGTAAGTTATCTGAAAAGATTCTAAGGGATAAGATACGCATGCATTTGGAAAGACAGAGTTTGATTAGGAGTAGTCAGTATGGTTTTGTGCGTGGGAGATCATGTCTCACAAATTAGAGTTCTTTGATGAAGCGAGCAGGAAGGTTGATGAGGGCACGTCAGGAGACATAGTCTGTATGGATTTCAGTAAGGCCTTTGATAAGGTTCCACATGGCAGGCTGCTCTGGAAGATTAGATCACATGGAATCCAGGGAGAGTTGGCAAATTGGATACACAATTGGGTGGATAGGAGGATGCAGACGGTAATACTGCAAAGATACCTGTATGACTAGAGGCCTGTGACTAATGGTGTGCCTCAAGGGTCAGTGCTGGGCCCATTGCTGTTTGTTATCTATATTGATGATTTGGATGAGAATGTACAAGGCATGATTAGTAAGTTTATGGATGACAGTAAAATAGGCGGTTTTGTGGACAGTGAGGAAAGTTATCAGAAATTGCAACAGGATCTTGATCAGCTGGGGAAGTGGGCCAAGAAATGGCAAATGGAGTTTAATATAGATAAGTGTGAGGTGTTGCATTTTGGAAAGTCACATCAAGGTAAGCGTTTCATGGTGAATGGTAGGCCCTTAAGGAGTGTAGTGGAAGAGAGGGACCTTGGAGTTCAGGTGCACAGTTCTCTGAAAGTGGAGTCACAGATAGACAGGGCAGTTAAGGCTTTTGGCACACTGGCCTTCATCAGTCAGGGCATTGAGCATAGAAGTTGGGAAGGTATGTTGCAGTTGTACAGGACATCGGTGAGGCCGCACTTCAAATATTGTGTTCAGTTTTGGTCACATTGCTATCAGATGGATGTTATGAAACTAGAAAGAGCGCAGAAGAAATTTGCAAGGATGTTACCAGGACTCAAGGGATTGAGTTATAGGGAGAGGTTGGACAAGATAGGATATTTTTCTTTCGAGCATAGGAGACTGAGAGATTTGTCAGATCATGAGAGGCACCGATAGTGTGAATGCACTCAGTCTTTTTCCCAAGGTTGGGGAATTGAGGACTATTTGGAATGACCTGCAAGCGTGGTTAGGTGGGTACATTAACAACATTTAAAAAGCATTTAGGCAAATATATAGATAAGAAAGGTTTAGCATAATATGGGCCAATTGCAGGGAAATGGGGTCAGTGTGGACGGTCATTTTGGTCAGCATGGACCAGTGTGGGCCGTAGGACTCTATGACTCAATGAATCTTTCTCTGCACAGGGAATATTTTCCAATACAACTTTGCATGAAGTCTTTGAAAAATCCTTTGGTTGAATAATAATTGTGGTACAAAAACAGAAATTGCTGGGGAAACCCAGCAGGTCTGGCAGCATCTGTGAAGAAAAATCAGAGTTAGCATTTTGGGTCTAGTGCCCCTTCCTCAGAACTGGAGGTGGCTAGGAAAATTTTTTTTTAATGCAGAATAATTGTTATCCTGAGATCAGGAAGTCACTCCCCTCTACTGCTTTCAAAGGCCCCTCAAGACCAGCTCCTTGGACCATCATTTTGATCACCTGCAATGTATTTATGTGCTCATTTTCCCATTTTAAAGAAATGGCACTTATGAGCTCAGCTCATTACAGCTTTTCCTTTGTTTTTCAAAATTTATACAGTTGTCACAGAGCTCTGTGTGTGCCTGACAGGAGTTGAGTTCAGGCAACAGGATGCGAATATAAAAACCGCAGGAATGAAGCCGATCATAATTAACATACCTGAAAATCTTCATTTGGCACTTTCATCAACATCTTCCCCCCTTTCGACACCACCAAAAAAAAATTAGATGAGCTAGCCATTGAAATCCTCCCTGTGGAATCTCGCTGTGCACAGAGACTGCTCTAACAGCCTACACACCACCACTCACTGTGATACATTGTAAATGACGGACTTTCCCAGGACACAATTCAACAAAATTTTGTTCCTTTTTAAAGTTAGATTGCTGCTCTGATATCCCAGATATGGAAGAGACAGAACTTTTGAATTTGGCTCATAAGTCAGATAGTGGGGTTTGGGAAATTTCCTGGTTTATCCTGATGATCTCGAGAGAAACTTTCTTTAAATGACATGGTCTACATTCTGGGTTCGGGAAGGCTGTGCAATCAGAGTTAGGCTCACCAATCCCATACACAAACCAGTTTTTATCCATAGGATGACTGAATGCCAAGTTGGGTTCTTTTTAAAGACCGGCCTCCATTCACTGGACTTCACCCAAATATAGTGTTGGCCTCGTAACCCTCTCCCCCCACCCCCACCCATTCCCCATTACAAGGCAACAAGATGGGATAGTGTAGGGGGACAGGCTTAGAATAGTTCACAGGTCGGTGCAACATTGAGGGCCGAAGGGCCTGTTCTGCACTGCATTGTTCTAAGTTCTAAGAGCACAGGAATAAGGTAGTGTTGCTAACATTTTAGAAGGCTTTGGTGAGACCATATTTGCAAAATTGCCTGCAGTTTTAGCCTCCACATTTATGAAACAATGTGATTTCATTGGACAAGGGACAACGAAGGCTCACAGGATTGAGAGGGCTATCCTGTGAAGAGAAGCTGACTAAACTGAGCATTTATTCTCTGGAGTTTACAAGAAGGGAAGAAAATCGCATTGAGATATATAACATTCTGAAACAGTTTGAAAGGTTTCACATAGAGGCAGTTTCTGTTGGTCAGGAAATTGAAACATAGAGGCACGATCTCACGACAAGGGCCGACAATATTTAGACTGAGATGGGGAGAGAAAATATTTCATTCAAAGGGGTTAGATCCTTTTGAATTCTCCATCCCAGAGGGCCATGTGTCCCCAATAATGAATACATTTACAGTTGGGACGGACAGGTTTCTGGGCATTGATGAATATGGGGAGTAGGCAGAGGAATGGATTTGAAGCCTAAGATCACCCATGATCATAATGAATGGCAGGGCAGAATCCACTTGCTACTTCTGCATCTGTTTCTTGTGTCTCTCTGCTCTATAACATGCCAACACATGCTCCAAGCCGTCCCAATGTCCCCATGTATCTTCCATGCTAACCTGTTCCCTTCGCCATCCTCAACCACCCGTTATAGTACCCATGCTTATTAAATGTCTCATACCCCTGGCCCCGTGTCATCACAACCCAACCTAATATCAATCCATGCCTGTCCACCTAGCACCCTTTGCTCTTTTAAAAGTCACACTGGGACAAAACAAAATAGTTGCCTCATGTCTAAATTAGTCATTACTCTAGTAAAATAGATCATATTCATTAAAGCCCGTTTAAAACAACAAAAATACCTCCAAATCCCCTCACTTAATCCCCAAAAAATCAAGCAGTCACATTCATAACACCACATCAAATACAGTGAATCCTTCAATAACCTCTTCTAACTGTTAATCAAACTGTGAAAATAGGATCCCCTGCTGAGATAATGATAGGTTGTGAGAAACTGCCATATATTAATAATGACATTATGATATCATTTAAGGCAATGGCCAGAACATTTTTTCAACTCTGGTTGCCTGAGACAAACTAATGTTTTTTTTTAACAACAGCTGATTTAAATAACTTTACAACTTGAGCTTTTTTAAATTTCTCATTGACTTGGACTTTTTTTCACATTTTAAACAGTGAGGGATATAAAAAGAATCATAATCCTAGTTCATTCACCATAGACAAATATTTACTCCAACTCTAAAAATGTATCACTGCCAGATTGCATTCCGAGGCTCTTGCTGTAGCACAAATTGTGTCGCTTCGAATTCAGATTCCCCTTATGTGTGAGTTATATACCACTCACCTTCCCCACCAGTGAAATTCAACAGCTGGGGTAATGGATGGAACTTTGAGATCCAAATCCCACCCACCATTCTGTAGTTTGATTTGTCAGGACTCACTGTGGGAATGACCTGGAATCAAAGCTCACTACTCCCGGAACGATCACAAGAGCAAAAAATTTCCAAATCCCAGATTTACCCGTTTGGTGAACGAAAGTTGAATGGCATGTGACCATAAGTAAGCAATGGGCCCATCAAATGCACACTGCTTTTCACACTGACCTGCTGGGAGTGATTCACAAGCTTGTACTGGGCAGAATGAGAAGATGTTGGGTATTTTCCCTCTTGTTGAAGGAGCTGCTTCATTTCCAATCCGAGGAAACAAAGCCTGGTGAGCACCAAATCTGCTCATCCAGGCTGTCAACCAGCATTATTCAGCTCCAAAATGCTCATCATTCAAGAAATGGCAGCAATACCCAGGAGGATAAATACACCTCTCTTGTTGAAATGTCCAAACTTGTTGCTTCACACAGAATACAGAGAATAGCGATTGCTGTTCTTTGTTCATTCGCAGGGTGTGAGAACCATTGTGTGTGTGCTGCACTTACTTCCCATGCCTAGTTGCCCTTGAGAAGGTGGTGGTGAGCTACCTTCTTGAACTGCTACAGATCATATCCCCATGATGCTCTTAGGGAGGGAATTCCGAGATTTTGATCCTGTGACACGGAAGGAACAGCGATGCATTTCAAAGTTTGGATGGTGAGTGGCTTGGAGGGGAAATTGACGCTGATGGTATTCCTATGTATCTACTGCCCTTTTCCTTCTAGATACAGGCGGTCCTAGGTTTGGAAGGTGTTGTCTGAGGATCTTTGGTGAACTTCTGCAGCGCTTCTTGTAGGTAGTACACACTGCTGTGAATGAGTGTCGGTGATGGAGGGAGTGATTGCTTGTAGATGTGATGCTAATCAAGCGGCTGCTTGGTCCTGGATGGTATAAAGCTTCGTGAGTGTTGTTGGGAGCTGCATCCATCCAGGCAAGTGGGGAGTTTTTCATCACACTCCTGACTTAGAATCACAGAATCATAGAATCCCTAAAGTGTGGAAGCAGGCCATTTGGCCCGTGGAGTCTACACGGACCCTGCAATGAGCATCTCACCCAGACCCAAACCACTACCCTATCCCTATAACTTTGTATTTCCCATCCACCTGACTTGTGCCTTGCAGATGGTGGACAGGCTTTTGGCGGGGCAGGAGGGCATGGGTGGTCAGAGGTGAGTGCTTCCACTGCAGAATACCCAGCTCATGTCAAATTACAAGTCCATTTCAATTTGTGGTAAATAGTAAGCCCTAAGGCAAGATATTGGGGGATTTGGTAATAATAACTCCAGTGAATGCCAAGGGGTGATGGCTGCGTTCTCTCTTTTAGGAGATGGTCATAGTCTGGCACTTTACATGGTGTGAATGTTACTTGCTATGCATCAGCCCAGGTCTGGATATTGTCCAGATCTTGTTGCATGTGAACATGGACTGCTTCAGTATCTGCGGAATCACGAATGGCGCTGGACATTGTGCAATCATCTGCGAACATCCCCACTTCTGACCTAATGATGGAGGGAAGGTCATTGATGAAGCAGCTGAAGCCTAGGACCTAGACCTTAATGAGTACGCACAAGGAAGGAATGGCTATTACAGACCAACACATAGTCACCCACAACTGAAACAGATAAAATAATGAATGGCCATTATTTACTGCTGAGGGGGAGGCAGCTCACAGTTGAAACACTGGCTCAGGTTTACTGAGGATTCAGGGCCACTGATAAGCAATCGAGGCCCTCGGGCAGTTCAGCACTCCCAGAGGTCATTGCGTTATCTTTTCTGCCTTGACAAGGGAGATTGCCATTCCCACCATGCCAAACAGTGTGCATTTCTATAGTGCCTTTCACTTTAACATTCACAGAAGTGTCATCAGACTAAAACTAAAACTGAGCCAAAGTGGGGGACATTTTGCACAGATGATCAATTGCTTTGTTCAGAGGGGTAACACCCACCAAGAGCATGCTGCTACAATTTCATTGGCTTACAATCAATATCTTCTTGGTTTCAGCATCACAGTCCCTTCCTTAAGAGAAACATCTTTCATTAAAAAAAGTCAACATTTCCCGTCCAATATTCAGCTCAACAACTGTGGAAGGAAGTCATCTAACACAACCATCATTGGTTGCGATGGACACAATGATCTTGTTTAGTAAGAGAGAAAGGGATTTGAGACAGAATTTTCTGCTCCTTTGTGTTTGGGTAATAAGTGAGAAATGGGAAATATGGTGAAAATGAAGAAAAGTCTTGATGTCAAGAGAACAATTTCAGATTTCCCTCTTTGATTTTTAACTTTGTGTTCAGGATCTTATTACTGAATGACAACTGCACTATTTCCATGTATTTGCATCTTATTAATGGCCTGACTCAATTTACAGAAAGTAAATTTAAGTAAAAAAATTTCAGAATGTAAATTTACAGAAAGCACAGCTTCTGATTTACCTATTCTTCCACAAGAAGCTAGATGGCAGCAATGCACAACATGAAAGTCAGAGCGGTTTCCGAGCAGCAGCAGCTTCTCTGAGCCACCAGTTCACTCTGCTTCCATCACAGTGTCCCTTTAAGATTCAGAAACACTGCGATTCCCAATCCTTCGTTCACACACCTCTACTTCAGCAAACCACCAGCCTCAGCAACTCTCATGCCACGTCAGGACTTCATTTTGAAGCTCAGTGCAGCTTGTTTGCTTCTGCTTTAGTGGGGTCAAGTAGGAATTACAGACTGCGTCCAATCCCCGAGCTGGGCACTGTTAGTAAGGTACAGCTAGAGTCTGTGTCCTTGTGGTGCAGGCACTGGGTTAGCGCTCCAGGTGATGGGACTGTAATAGGTCAGTCAGGCTGCAGTGGAGAAATCTGGTCCCACAGGAAACAGGGGAGCGGCTGAGTCTGATGGAAGAGCAGTTAATGGTGCTGTTGGAGGAGGAGGTGAGGTGGCCTCAGTGAGTGAGTCGGATGCACTGAGAGCGGGAAACGCGAGTGGCCTAGAAGGATGAGGTGGGTGACAGCTGGTGAGGGGACAAGATGCAATGCTGAGTGCTGTAGCCCTGGTGTGGATGTGAGTGCAGGGGCAGGTTGTGACTGAGTGGTGGCGCTGTGAGTGTGAGGGAAGATGGTGGCACGTCGCCTTGAGGAGTGCACTGACCTCCTTCCTGCTCTGTTGCCCATTGTGTTTCACGTGAGGCATTGCACTGACTTTGAGCAGCTTTCTCAGTCCAGGCCGACTGGCTCGGGTCATGTAGTCTCCCTTGTCAATGAGCAGGAGACTGGCCCGCAATTGTCACCACCAGGAACCTTCAGATGCCTGTCGGTGAACCAAACTTTCCTTCCTGGGCCGTTTCCTTGGAGATGACGGCACAGGACCTCAGTATGAACCAGCTCCTGGTTCACAGCATCTGGAGTGCTGTGGAACAGAGTTTTAAACAATGATGTGAATGCCTCAAAGCCCCAGTAGATTTGGCAATGTCTGACTCTCCTCCTTCATGATTCCACATGACAGGCACCACACAGGCTAGTTACACAGTCAATGAGACAGAATACTGCTTGAGAAGAGTCACCATGAGCAGTGATGACATTGAAAATATACTCTATCACAAAATGGAAAATTGAGCCTTTGGAACTGAACCTTATATTTTCTTTGGTCAAGAGTGTGTTGTTTTGGATTTTTTGGAGGTTTTTTTTTCCATGAGGTCCAGTGGGTCATCTCACTGTATCTTACCAAACTCACCTCTTTGACTACCTGCCCCGTCCCTATGGCGACATCGGATCTAATTCTAGATCCACCTGATAATGTTCCATCCCCAGAGAAACTCCCAACTCGGCAAATATCCCAGAATTCACTGTCTTCCCTGTTTTTGGTGCCATTTTCAAAATCCCATTGCGCCCACAGACAAACACAGTCAGCCCAGAGCTGTCCTTCCCAGTAATTAGTGCCAGACATGGCAGATTAGTGCCTGTTTTGTGGGTAGAGATCTGCAGGTCCTTACCAAAGAGGGTGAGACAGAGCTAGGATGTCCACTTCCCTCAGGACCAGCAGAGGAGGACACCACATTAAATGATGCCAATCTGGCCATGATTACCATCTGGTTGGTGCAATTGGAGCTGTTTGGAGTAATGCCCAACACTGTAAGAAGAAGATCAATGACTTTCTCCTCTCTGCCAGTATAAATGCCACTATCTTTTCTCCATTACCTCACACTCACTCTATTTCCGTCCTGCACTCACCTGCTGCTGAGGCTCATGCTCTACGACTCTCACGATTACCTACACCAGCGCCCTTCGCTCACTCTCACCCACACCAACCCCTGACATCACTGACCCTATCTGCCCTCAGTGCTGCCCACTCACTCACCTGGGATACTTCCCCTTTTGCGCCAACTGTAATAGCAGGGGCCCCAATTTTATCTCCAACAATACCCACCTCTCTCTCTCATTCTAGGAGCAAACCTGCCTCCCAGTAGGGCAGAAAGACTCAAGACATGGAAGAGGGCTGCCTGACATTGAGTTCCTCACCCTTTATGAGGAGTGCGTTCTGCCTCTGTAGTCAGCTGACTGACCTTGTCCAATCCGCTGGACTGGGTAGCAAAAGCTGCCCTTGACTTACTGTGCTGGAAGACCCTCAGCAAAAGCTGTCCCATTTGACTTGACCAAGACCTGCAGGTAACCATGACAAACTTTCTTCCTTTGTATTTGCACTAAATGTCAAGGCAAGACAGTAGTGACATGACCAGGAATCTCTACCTGAGGGAGCAAGGTGATAAAAAGCAGCAGCGTTGCTGTTGGTGAGGTAGACACAAGGTAGTCCTCAGTGTTCATGTGAAAACTAACACCGTGTCTCCAGTTGTTGTCAATTAAGGGCAGCAAGTAGAGGAGAAATAGAGGGGAATAGGGCATGGATTGATCAAGGGTAACAGTGCTGAAGCAGAAAGAGAAGCCACTGTGAACGAATGGACAGCTAAGCTTGGAACTAGGTGAGGACAGAAAAACCCAGCGCCATCCAACTAAACCAGGTCTGACATTGTTAGCTATCTGTAACCTTCTGGGTTGTAGGAAGATTGCTTGGAAATGATTGGTGTGTGTCAAAGATTAACTCCCATTATCAGCAAGGCTCAAAACAGTCCAGCATCGGCAGTCCCCACTATCTCTGAATCAATCATTGCTTCCTCTCTCTGCATTGTTTTGCTGCTCCTTCATGCTAGTCCTGCGGATACTACAAATGAAGCTCGTGCCAGGGTGAGAGCAATTAGGAAATGTATTGGGAAAATTCCAATTACTTATTCACTTTTCCAATGCCTTTAAACATTTGCTCAAAAGAAATGCTGGAGGATAACCCTTTGTAAAGTGAATCTGGACTGTTCTGTGTGTGGATGTAGGATGAGTCAGGCCTCAGTTACATCCTTCACTTGTCATTTGCTAACGTAGGAACTGCGTCCAATGAGGTATCCATCAAGGCCCTGAGGTATAAACACTTCTGATTGGTCCACACTGGCTCTGCTGGTGCAGTGTAGGGAATTGAATAACCATATATCAGTGAGCAGGCCTAATCCACATCCTTTCCGTCAAGCCTAAACCATCATTATGTGGTCTGGCCTAGATGTGACTCCAGCAACCAAAGCAACATGGTCTGATGAATTGCCTAGGCCCGAAACGTCGGCCTTTGTGCTCCTAAGATGCTGCTTGGCCTGCTGTGTTCATCCAGCTCCATATCCAGTTATCATTGCTGACTTTCAGCTGCCCTCCAGGCCATTATTGATGGGCAGCAAATGCTGGCCCGGCCTGCAACAGCCACGTTCTGCAAATGAATGAAAATAAGCTCATTGCCCCAGATCTGTTTCAGGGAGACTGCTACTGGGAGAAGTTTATTTTTCAGTTGGAACATATTTTACTAAATATTTAACATTCACTGAGTAAACTCAAAACATTCTGATTCACTTCACAGCCAGTTAAAAACGTAACAGAGGGAAAATACCGTAGACAAACAACACACAGAGAGATCCCACAGCAACATAAATAAGCAGAAGAAAGATCTGTTTTTATTCGCTTATGAAAAGATAAACAGTAAGCTTGCATCTAAGGATGGTTATGTCACAAGCTACAGACCAGCAAAACCACATCAATTTCATTGTTCATGTTATATAAACCAAAACATGCTGGTAATGCTCAGCATGTCAGTCAGCAAAATGGCTTAAGACCATAAGACATAGGAATGGAAGTAAGGCTATTCGGCCCATCGAATTCACTCCGCCATTTAAATCATGGCTGATGGGCATTTCAACTCCACTCCCCTGCACTCTCCCCGTAGCCCTTGATTTCTTGTGAGATCAAGAATTTATCGATGTCTGCCTTGAGGCACTTCTAATTTTAAATCAAATTAAAATATTGGAGATTGAAATAATGTCAATCCAGTTCTAATAATGGAAACAGACACTTCACTCCAACCAGTTCATGCAGAAGAAAACTAGTTCCACCTGCCTGCTCCTGGTCCATATCCCTCCAAACCCATTCCTATTCATGTACTTATCCAAATGTCTTTAAACAAAGCCACTGCACTCCGTGGGGCTTTAAACTGGTTATTCTGTTCTAACCCGCCATCCCTCTCCATGGGACTGCCTCAAGGAGCTGATCACAGTAAATCTCTGAGATAATGGGAACTGCAGATGCTGGAGAATTCCAAGATAATAAAATGTGAGGCTGGATGAACACAGCAGGACAAGCAGCATCTCAGGAGCACAAAAGCTGACGTTTCAGGCCTAGACCCTTCATCAGAGGGCTCTGATGAAGGGCCTAGGCCTGAAATGTCAGCTTTTGTGCTCCTGAGATGCTGCTTGGCCTGCTGTGTTCATCCAGCCTCACATTTTATTACAGTAAATCTCTGTTGCAGATTTCTGAAGAAGGGCCCAGACCTGAAACGTCAGCTTTCCGGCTCCTCTGATGCTGTGTTCATCCAGCTCTACACCTTGTTATCTCAGATTCTCCAGCATCTGCAGTTCCTGCTGTCTTTAAACCTCTGTTGTTGTTCTATTGTGTTTATGTGGCCCTCTGTACATTAGCAGTGAGTTAAAAATAAACTATTCTTGCTGAGGATGATAATATTAGAACTGGATTGACATTATTCAATCTCCAATATTTTAATTTGATTTAAAATTAGAATTTTGTAAACTTTATTTGGTAGATGCTACGTGGACAGACAAGCATTTCATCAGAAGCAATACAGTGCAAGGTTTTAAAACAACTATCGAGCCTCAGAGTACAACGTGCATTGAGCTGGAATTATGAAACATTGACCTACTACTGCTTCTATTACCATCCAGCCTCAGGTCTGCTCTATCACTTAGATAGACCAGGTTCTGCCTCAGCGCAATTTCCTCCCATTATCCTCATATCCTTTTGATGTCATTATTACTTAGAAATCTATTGTTGTCTGTCCTGAACATACTCAATGTTGGAGTTTCCATATATCATAGACTCACTGCGTCATTCAGCACTTCACTCCAACCAGTTCATGCAGAAGAAACTTAGTTCCACCTGCCTGCTCCTGGCCCATATCCCTCCAAACCCATTCCTATTCATGTACGTATCCAAATGTCTTTTAAACATTATAATTGTACCCACATCCACCACTTCCTTTCTGCTCTGATCCCCATAGGGGCAGGACTGGCTGGAAGATACCGACCAATGACCCATTCAAAACAAATCAAAGTTTATTCTCAGAGTAAAGACACTGTTACCAGGTGCTGGGATCCACCTGCTCCTAGCAGCATCTATCACAGGGGATCCATTCACGTGGCTCACTCAGCTGAAGGCAGTACTGCAGTGACTGAGTGGTCCCAATGGTTTAACCAGGTCAAGTGAGCAGGCTAACTGCAGGACCTCCTACAGACAGTTTGTCAGCCAATTGTGAACCCCCCTTCCCCTCATAAAAGTAAAAGACTGATAATCTCAGCCAAAACTATGGCTTCTTTGTACAGGGATCTATTAATGGGATGAAAGTGTCACTGGTGAGCCCAGCATTAATTTTTCATCCCTAACTGCCTTAGAGAAAGTGGTAGCAAAACACCTTCTGGAAGTGCTGTCAACCCTGGAGCATAAATATACCCGCAAGGCTGTTAGGGAGGGAGTTCCAGGATTTTGTCTCAGTGACATCGGAGGGTCAGTGATATACTTCTAAGTCGGGACGGCTGAGCGCTGATTCAGCAGCGAGGCCAGTTTATCAGTCTGTGCCAGTCGAAAGTTTCAGGAAAAGCGGTGACCATCTCCAGGCAAGAAAACCGATTGTTGATTCACCCTTCGTCTTCAATCTGGACTTGGAACTCTCTCAGTGTTGTTTGCTGTTTCCTGCTGAGAAGATAGAAGATCGCACAAAGTGGGTTTGGTGGTCATACAATGTGGTCACAAAACCATGTGCTACAGGAGGCTAGCAATCTGGAGGGTGTTTGAGTTCAAATCCCACTCCAGCTGCTTGGAAATCTGAAACCAACATTAAAAATCTGGAGGTAAGGAGCTGGTCTCATTAATGGTGAGATGGGTTCACTAATATTTTCATTCTTAGCCAGTTGAGTTGATATGTGATACCAGTTCCACCTTAGTGAGGTGCAGTCTTAAACTGCTATTGGAAATGGTCCACAAACCACTCTGTTGTCTCAAACCCATTACTGGCATTTTCAGAAAAATATCCATCACTATTAGGGTAAGAAGCAGAAAATGTTAACAATGACCATGTTCCAAAAGTAAAGAAACTTTACGCAGAGGTTGATCCCAGGGGCTCATTCTGGGGAAGGCTCGGCTCAGGCAAAAGAAGGATTGCAGGCCGGGAAGTGATCATTTGTCTGGGCTGAAGTCTGAGGCCTGGTATGGGGAATGGGTTTGGAGGCCAAAGGCTTGGGATAGATCAAAGAACTTGAGAGAGGCTGGTGAGGGCTCTTGGTTGAAATAGGGGCCCGGCATGAGGTCTCGAGGCCTTAGTTGGGTGGCGAAGGCATGGAGATATGTCTAGGGGCCTAAGGGGAAGCTGGTAGCCTTGGAAAGGGGCTGGAGTTGGGGGGGGGGGGTTGGGGTGGCGGTGGTTGTAGTCAAGTTCTTGATGAATGGTAGATTTGGATTGGAAACAGACTTCATAGCTTAAAAATTCAGCCCCCGGCCCAGCCATGTCCAAACCAAATCAGCCCTTTCCTTTTAGGTTCATATCAATAACATTATAAGACAAATACCTAAAATGAGTTGATCTAAGGAAAGGCTAGGCAGGCCAGGCTTGTATTCTCTTGAGTTCCAAAGAGTCAGCGGTGACTTTGATTGAAACGTATAAGATCCTGAGAGGACTTGACCGGGCAGATGTGTGCAGTGATTGTAACCAGGTCAGCCAGGTGGACCTCATAGAAAATACATTCCTTGATTGGGCCAGATTAATACCCCCAATCAGGGAGCTCTCGCTGACACATGTAAACGGGAGTGTCGGGGTTCTGTTCACTCTAAGAACTGGCTCTGAGGAAGCCGGATCAGTGTTAAAGACTTTACATGTGTAAATAAAGGGTGACTGGTGATGGGATACCACTCTCTGTGGAGTTATTTCAGTGGTGACGAGAGGAAAGTAAGATCTCAAAAGAAGTTCGCTCACAGCAATCATCTGCTCACCTTTAAGGAGTTGATGTGCTCTGTACACATGTACAATAATGCAACTGTTCCTGGGGTGTTAGTCTGTTGTGGATTTATAAGCTGCACACACACACAAAAGTCAGTTGGTTTGCTACAATGTCTGTTTTATAACCTTTACTGTATTAACCCACAGAGTCGGTCAATCCCTGAAGAGTGACTATTAAACCATAATTAACATGACAGATTACATCTCAGGAATTAGACATATGATGTCAAAATTTGTAGATGATACCAAATTCAGCGATTTACCTAATAATGTGGGGGGTCTGCAGAAAAATGTAGAAACTATAAACCGGCCTACAGAATGGTGAAGCAATTGCAAAGGAAATTCAACATAACAGCATGGGGTGGTTCGTGTTGGTGGGAGTTATTAATCGCTTCATCGTTGGAAGGTGCAAAATGGAATGCGATGGAGGAGCAAAGACGTCTTAGAGCAGAGCCATGGACTGTTAAAAGTGCTGACACAAATTGGTAAGATCACAAAAGCAAAACAAAAATACTGGGATTCATTTCTAGAGGAAGGAGATGCCGAAAGAGTATTTGACATTAGTGTTTACTGTATGATTATATCATCGATAGCCACAGGTGAGATGCTGGAAGGGTGGATGTTGGCTAATGTGGCTTATTTAAGAAAAGTGATGTCAAAACCAGGAAACTATAGACCGGTGAGCCTGACATCGGCAAGATTTTGGAGGGAATCCTGAGGGACAGGAAGTACATGTATTTGGAAAGGCAAGGACTGATTAGGGAAAGTCAATATGGCTTTGTCTGTGGGAAATCATGTCTCACTAACTTGATTGCATTTTTTGAGGAAGTAATGAGGAGGATTGATGAGGGTAGGGTCATGGACTTGGTCTGTATGGACTTCAGTAAGGTATTTGACAAGGCTCCTCATGGTAGGCTGTTTAGCAAGGTTAGATCATGTGGAATACAGGGAGAACTAGCCATTTGGATACAGAAGTGACTTGAAGAAAGGAGACAGAGGGTGATGGTGGAGGATTGCTTTTCAGCCTGGAGGCCTGTGACCAGTTGTATACCACAAGGATCAGTGCTGGGTCCACTGCTTTTCATCATTTATATAAATGATCTGGATGTGAACAAAGGATGTATGGTTAGTAAGTTTGCAGATCACAGTGAAATTGGAGGTGTAGTGGGCAGTGAAGAGTACGATGGACCAAGGAGTAGCAGATGGAATATAATTTAGATAAATGTGAGGTGCAGTATTTTGGAAAGGCAAATCAGGGCAGTACTTATACACTTAACAATAAGGTCCTGGAGAATTGTGCTGAACAAAGAGACCTTGGTGTGCAGGTTCATATTTCCTTGAAAGTGGAGTCACAGATAGATAGAATAGTGAAGATGGCACTTAGTATGCTTGCCTTTATTGTTCAGTGCATTGAGTACAGGAGTTGGGAGGTCATGTTGTGGCTGTACAGGACATTGGTTTGGCCACTTTTGGGATACTGCGTGCAATTCTTGTCTCCGTCCTACAGGAAGGATGTTGTGAAACTAGAAAGGATTCAGAAAAGATTTGCAAGCATGTTGCCAGGGTTGGAGGGAGAGGCTGAACAACTGGGGCTATTTTCCCTGGAGAACTGGAGGCTGAGGAGTGACCTTATAGAGGTTTATAAAATCATGAGGAGCATGGATAAGGTAAATAGACATGGTCTTCTCCCTGAGATGGGGGAGTCCAAAACTAGAGGGCATAAATTTAAAGTGAGAGGGAAAAGATTTACGAGGGACCTGAGGGGCAACTTTTTCACATAGAGGGTGGTGCACACATGGAATGAGCTGCCAGAGAAAGTGTTGGAATCTGGTACAATTACAACATTCAAAAGGCATCTGGATGGGTATACGAATAGAAAGGGTTTAGTGGGATATGATCCAAATGCTGGCAAATGGGACTAGATTAATTTAGAATATCTGGTCGACATGCATGAGTTGGCCCGAAGGGTCTGTTTCCATGTTGTACATCTCTATGACTCTAATAGGACACAAAACTGAGAGATAATATCAGTTATGTAGAACCTTGGCTAGTTGGCTATGAAAATTGTGTAATTCCATTTGTTACAGTACAAAAAGAGGACACTGAAGCTCTGAACACATTATTGGAAAGACTCCCAGGAAACTGAAAGAATGCAGCTATCAGGATAGGTTGTACAGGTTGAGAAGCCTTTCCCTGGGAAACAGAAAACTAAGTCGTGACCTGGTAGAAATCTTTCAAGCTAAAGAAAGATTTGACAGGATGTACGTAGGGAAGCTGTTTCCACTTTAGGAGGGAGTTTAAGGTAATGAAACATAAACATAACATTACTGAGAACAAAGGATACGGAATATTCCGCAGAGTTTGGATTCACAGAGTGGTTGAAATGTTGATGCATTCAAGGAGAGGCCTGATGTATAAGAGGGGAATGTAGTGATAGACAGGTTTCAGAGATGGGAAGAGGAAATGGCAGTAGAAAGGTTTGAGGAACTGTATCTCTATAACAGAGCAATTGGGTTGAATGTACTGTATTTACGGTATACATAGCTTTATGGTGCATAATGATTGCTGAAGTGTGACCCTAACTAGTTGGAACCTGTTGCTCCTCATTAGCCACCATTCTTCTAGATTGCTGACTGGGTAAGATGTAGGTGGTACCCACCTGCACACTGAAACTGGGCAGGTGCCAACAAGTCTCCCGGAGATACTGGCTCCCAAAGCCAGTAATCTGTTTGATCTGATGGCCACACAGCCCTGCCACCTTCGCCGTAAAATCGAGTGTAAAAGCAAACTTGACCAGGTCAGGGTTCTCCTGCGTCACGTTGCTCCTGACTTCACTTTGGATGTATTGATCTGCCAGTTCTTTGAAGGAATTATAGCTGATCTCATTGAAGAATGTGGAAAGCAACACATCTCCTTGGAGCTGCCAGAGATAAATGAGAAATCAGGAACTCAGTGAGGTGTTGTGACTGAAACTAAAGTTGTTTCTGTAACATCTGTAATTTATAATGAACTACTCAAAGCAAAGATTTTAATAATTATATATGCATCAAAAGACTGGAAATAATTACAGAATATTTCTCCTCATACAGATGCACATGTATCTATATCTTATTAAAAATCAGCTTTCTGCACATGCTTTCTGTCAATCAATCTTTATTACTTGTTGCTGTGGCACTGTCATACTTTCTGTATAATTCTTCTCCCCAGATTCCTACATCCAACCTGATAATGGAAGCCGCCTCTATAAACATTGGATCGACGTCATGAGGGAAATACCTCATTTCAGCCCAGTGTCAAGTTCAGTGTGCATCAGGTCAATACTGTTCAGTTGTGAATCCCACAGATCTAGCATCCAAATTCAGCAGGTCATAGAGAATAACAAAGTGTGGAGCTGGATGAACACAGCAGGCCAAGCAGTATCTTAACAGCCTGTTCTTCCTCTCACCTATCCCCTCCTCCCACCTCAAACTCCACCTCCATTTCCTACCTACTAACCTCATCCTTGACCTGTCCGTCCTCCCCGACTGACCTATCCCCTCCCTACCTCCCCACCTATTCTCTCCTCTCCACCTATCTTCTCCTCTATCCAACTTCGGTCCACCTCCCCCTCTCTCCCTATTTATTTCAGAATCCTCTCCCCATCCCCCTTTTCTGATGAAGGGTCTAGGCCCGAAACATCAGTTTTTGTGCTCCTAAGATGCTGCTTGGCCTGCTGTGTTCATTCAGCTCCACACTTTGCTATCTCAGATTCTCCAGCATCTGCAGCTCCCATTATCTCTGGTCATAGAGAATACTGGCCTTTGTTTCAAAGGGAATGGAGTATAAAAATAGGGGCAGGGGGTATTGCTAAAACAGTGCCAGCCACTAGTCAGACCACAGCTGTGAACAGTACTGGTCGCCTCATATAAGAAAGGATACATTGGCATCAGAGGCAGTCAAGAGAAAGGTTATAGACTGAGACCAAGTATGGATGGACTGTCTTATGAGTCGAGGTTCAGTAGACTGGGGTGTCTACTTATGGAATATAGCAGAATGACAAGTGACCTTATTGAAACAGTTAAGATCCTTAGAGACTTGACAGGCTACATCATCATTGGCAATCACTCACTAACAAGTCTGATTGTCCACCTAGGAAATGCCATGTCTCCACGTGCGGATTCCATGGATCCCAGTGTGGCTGACACGCCCAGTCTCACCTCCAAGCACACATTTGGCAGGTGTTTCCAGGAGATAGAGGTGGTCCACGGCCTTGAGATCATTGACATTCCTTTTCCCAGTTTCTTTTCTGTCCCTTCTCTTATTGACAGGTGTTCTCAAAGAATTGTGTCCCATCATACAGGAGCTTCCTCCAAGTCAATCTGCTCAAAACAAGGATCTCCATTCATTGATGTCCATGTTGACCTCTTGAGGGGATCCTTCAGGGAATCTTTGAAATACTTCTTTCATCTTTGTCTTGTTTGACTTCCTGCCTTGAGCTGAGTGAAGATGATTTGCTTTGGCAGTTGGAACTCAGGCATCCTGAGCACATAGCCGGCGCAGCGAAGTTGGTTTTGGATGAGCATGGCCTCAATACTGGTGCTATTGGCTGCTTCAGGAATATTGATGTTAGTATGCCTGTCCTCCTAGGTGTTGTGGAGAATCTCTCTCAAACAGAGTTGATGCTACTTCTCAAGGGTCTTGAGATGGCACCTATATGTGTTCCCAAGTTTTGGAGAAATATATAGGAGTGTGAAGAATGACTGCCTTATTCTCATGGACCTTGAATGTCACTTTTGAAGACTCTCAGCCTTAGCATTCTGAAAGCAGCGCTTGCAGATTGGATGTGATGTTGAATCTCCACTCAACATCTGCCTTAGATGACTTAGGGTTCCCAGGTACGGAAAATGTTCCACGTTTGGGAACATTTCTCCATTGATTTGATGGAGCAATGGTTCGGAACATGACCGGCATGCATTGGTAACAGGATTTCAGCCCGGAGAAAGAACAGAATAGACATTGAGAGACTGTTTCCCCTTCTGAGAGAGTCTCAGACCAGAGGGCATGATCTCAGAATAAGGAGTTGGATATTTGCGAAAGCGATGAGGAAGAATTTCTTCTCTCAATGGGTTGTGATGTTTTTTACAACAGAGAGCTGTTGAGGCTGGGTCACTAAGTATGTTCAAGGCTAAGATAGACAATTTTTAATCAGTAAGGGAATCAAGAGCTCTGGGGAGATGACATGAAAGTGGAGTTGAGTGTCATCTGATCATCTGTGACTTGATTGAATGGCGGAACCGTCTTAATGGGCCAAATGGCCTATTTCTGCTCCGGAGTCTTATGGTCTTATAATACAATGCAGCTTCAGAGCAGCAGGTCAATACTGTTTCTGTGCTACAGGTCAATGCTGTTTCTGTGGGGCAGGGCAATAAAATTTCTGTGCTGCAGGTCAATGCTGTTTCTGTGGGGCAGGGCAGTACTGTTGCTGTGGGGCAGGTCAATACTGTTTCTGTGCTACAGGTCAATGCTGTTTCTGTGGGGCAGGGCAATAAAATTTCTGTGCTGCGGGTCAATACAGTTTCTGTGGGGCAGGGCAGTACTGTTGCTGTGGGGCAGGTCAATACTGTTTCTGTGCTGCGGATCAATACTGTTTCTGTGTTGCGGGTCAATACTGTTTCTGTGTTGCGGGTCAATACTGTTTCTGTGGAGGAGGCCAATACTTCCACTTCTATGTCTTATGGTCTTACTGCTTCTGTGGCGCAGGTCAATGCTGTTTCTGTGGGGCTGGCCAATACTGATTCTGTGCTGCGGATCAATACTGTTTCTGTGGAGCAGGTCAATACAGTTTCTGTGGGGCAGGTCAATGCTGTTTCTGTGGGGCAGGTCAATACAGTTTCTGTGGGGCAGGTCAATACAGTTTCTGTGGGGCAGGTCAATACAGTTTCTGTGGGGCAGGTCAATGCTGTTTCTGTGGGGCAGGTCAATGCTGTTTCTGTGGGGCAGGTCAATACAGTTTCTGTGGGGCAGTTCAATGCTGTTTCTGTGGGGCAGGTCAATACAGTTTCTGTGCTGCGGATCAATACTGTTTCTGTGGAGCAGGTCAATACAATTTCTGTGGGGCAGGTCAAAACTGTTTCTGCAGGGCAGGTCAATACTGTATCTGTGGGGCAGGGCAATACTGTATCTGTGCTGTGGATCAATACTGTTTCCATGGGGCAGGTCAATACTGTTTCTGTGGGGCAGGTCAATACTGTTTCTGTGCTGCGGATCAATACTGTTTCTGTGGGGCAGGTCAATGCTGCTTGAAAGCTTCTTGAGTAATTGCCCTCAGTTTCATTATCTCTCCTGACAACAGCATGGATAGAAAGTACAGTAAGATCACACTCACCTCCACATCACTTTATCCTGACTTGGAAATATAGTTGCTGTTGCTTCATTGTCACTCAATCACAGGAACTCCCTCCTCAAGGGCACAGTGGGAGCACCTTTTCCACATGGACTGCAGCAGTTTGAGAACATGTCCTCCTGCCACCTTCCTAGAGAAAACTGGTACTGGGTAATAAATACCAGCTTTCCTAGAGATGCCAAGATCCAGAAAATGAGCAAAAGAAATTCCTGTTTCTTACCTCTGTATCAACGCGATCACCAACATTTTGGAGTATTGCAATAATTTTGGAAATGGAGTTGTCGGCTGTTAGAAAGAAAAAAATGCAAGTATCACTGAGACCAGTCCACGTGATGTGGGTAAAGAGCCTGGAATTACTCAAAATCTCAGGCCTGTTTGCTCCCACCCTACCCAGTGTCCATCTTGTGAACTGGTTTACCCAATAATTAATGGAAAAATTTCTCTTTTGGATTGTCTTTTAGTAAATAATCTCACTTAAATCTTGAAGGAGCTGAAATCTCCTGTGTTCATGAAATTCCAGGATTGAAATGTTAGCTAACAATATGTGTTACTCTCGGAGAGCTGTGTTTCTTGTCACTCTTGGGGCAAAACAAGGAGGTAGGCTCCAAGAATAAGCTCAGCCAGTGCAGAGATTAGACAATAGACAATAGGTGCAGGATTAGGCCATTCGGCCCTTTGAGCCAGCACCACCATTCATTATGATCATGGCTGATCATCCACAATCAGTATCCTGTTCCTGCCTTATCCCCATAACCCTTGATTCCACTATTGAACCAGTGTAACTGTTTTAGCTAACAAAACCCCATAGCATACCTTCGGTTTCAGCATGTCCTTGTTCACCTTTATCAAATACTTTTCAAAACAGCAGGGTAACGGTGAGGGCTCAGTGGTTCTCTGAATATATTCTATCGCTTTGTAAATGTAGCCAGGATATTAGTGAAGGGCAGACCACAGGCACTAAGGGACTGGCTTTTTGATTGGTGCTTTCAGATCATTACATTCACTCAATCAGGAAGTGGGGTCTTGATTTAACATGTCGACCAAAAGGCAACACCTCCAACAGGGGAGCCCTCCCTCCTGCTGCACCCGCCTGGAGTTCTGCTCCAATCCCGGAGTGGGACTTACCCAGAGCACAGGACTGAAAGGTGAGGGTTGAGTGAGACAGACCTGTTAAGAAGGAACACGACAGATCAAAGGAAAAGGGTATTGTCACCTGTGCATTGAAGGCACTGTGGTACCTGGAAAGAGTTCTCTATTCGATTTTTATCAATAGTATGGGTGGAATTAATACTGACTTTCAGCTGGAAGACCTTTTGAGGACATGCATTAACTCAGGGCTTAGGACACGTTTTGGAGTTGGAGACTGGTACACTGGGTGCTAGAGCTCCAGGGGACTCCCCGTGCTTAGGTGCAGTGACAGACTGCTGTGCTACAGTCGGTGTGGGAACATTGTGTTCAGGTCAAGGGTCAGTATCCAGGGGCCTGGGTCAGGAGCAGCTCTGGCGCCTGTGATTTTTCCCCTTTGTCTGAGAGCAGTCAATGCACAAATCTGGCCAGCAAGTCCACATATTCAAAGCCTTTGTTAATGTTCCTAGCGTACTCAGGAGTTAATTCAGTAACTGGGCAGACTGCTTGGGAGTGAATTGTTATTGCATTTGGAGCTGGTTATAACTCTGTTTTATAATGCACAGAGGAAGCTGTAGATTTGGATGAATGAACCACTCAGACGGTGCAAAGTAGAGGTTCGATGCAGCAATGTGGTAATTACATGATGGCTGTTAATGCATCATTACACTCACCAGATTCTTTTGGCCCATCTGTTTCTAATTCTTCGACTGAGTGCGTTTCCTTCAGACACTTGTCTTTGCCTTCACTGGAGTCAAGAGTCCGAACTATCCGGTCCACTTCCTCGGACACCTGCTCATACACAGACTCAGAGTCGTGAGCTACAACAGAACACACAGAGGGTACACTCGAGTCTCAATGTAGCTTCCCAGGTGATAGAAAACCGTGTGAAAGCCTCAACTACAAGCTGCAGAAGGATCTCCGCGCACAATTCCTGCTGCCTTTCAGATTGGATGTCACTGATAAGCAAAGACGCAAAACATCATTTACAGAGGTGCAACACACTATTGAATATTTTGAACCTACGCTTTCTCGCATCAGAAAGCGTTTACTTTCATAATGAGTGTGAGCAGCTGAGCTCTGAACATTTGTACGGTTTACAGTAGATTTTGTGAGATTTAGTTAAAAGGATCCACCCACATCAGTGTTGGTGTTGAACTTGATAATAATCCACCCCCAACTCCATCTTTCAAACTCCAGCCCCATCCCCGAACTCCCTTTCCTTACCAAAATCCCAAATGTGTTGTTGCCTCCCAAACCATTCCCATCTTTCCTGGAATTCCACGTTTGAATGCACTCAATCTGGTTTCTGCTGGTGCCACAGTGTGTAGACAGCTCCCCTCTGGCCATGTCACAAATGTGTGAATGTGATTGAGGTAAACATGCCCTCCTTGTACTTGATGATCTGCCTCCAGCAGAGACGAACACCCCATCCTCCTGTGCCTGTCCCCTCCCATTCAGCTCTCGTTTAAGTCTTCTCTTCTTTATCGAATTATGGTAAGAGATTTTTATTTCCTGCCCCTGCACCATTACCTGTCCCTGTGCTGTCCCTTGACAAATTGGTTGAAAAAGATGTTACAAGTTTCCGTGTGACAGTGCCTAGCTCTCCTGCACCATTAACCTTCTCATAGAGAGATAGAACCATTCAGGCACAGAATGAGGCCACTGCCCATTAAGTCAATGCCAGCTCTCTGTAGAGTAATCCAATCAATTTGACTCACCCACTCCATTCCCTAGCTCTGGAGGTTCATTTCACTAATACAGGGTGAAGAAAGCAAAATTATGGGCAACAAAAACAGAAGTTGCTGGAAGAGCTCGGCAGGTCTGGCAGCTTCTGTGGAGCGAAATCAGAGCTAACGTTTCGGGTTGAGCGACCCTTCCTCAGAACTGAGGAAGCTGTGAACTCAGAACCCAGTTCTGAGGAAGGATCACTCAACCCGAAACGTTAGCTCTGATTTCGCTCCACAGAAGCTGCCAGATCTGCCGAGCTCTTCCAGCAACTTCTGTTTTTGTTTCTGATTTACACCATCCACAGTCCTTTCAGTTTTTATTTCATGAATTTATTGGTCTCGCTGCTCCTCATAGCCTTGTGTGTCAAGAATTCGGAACCAGAGTCACAGTGAGGTTGAGTTGTTTTCTACAGATTCAGCATAGACTCTTTATCACTATTTCCAATCAGTCTGTTTATAAGCTCTACAAACAAAAACACAGCTTTTAAGTTTGTTAAACTTCACAGCCACTGCTGCATCGGACAATTACACACAATCTGGTTAACCATATGATGCAATTTCTTCGAATCTGGCCCTATGTAACATTCAAGCAATAATATCTAGACTGTGTGACCTTGATCCACGCAAGCACTAGAAACAATAACCTCATGTATAGATGAGAATGGCTTAAACTAACAATGATGATATTCAATTTGCATGTGACTCCTTGTTTCTTTTCTAAGTTTAATAATAGCAAAACCTTCCCTTAAATTAGTATAAACCAACTCATGTGTCATAATGTGCTATTTCTGCCCACACAAGTGGGCTTGGTTAACAGAAAGAATACACTTTGATTGAGTGATAAGAATTTTCTCATCTTAAACTGAAGCTGACCACACATGCAAATGTCCAGTATTGATCATACAATAGGACAGCAAAGTACTGCATGGGGCTGAAAATCTGATATACAGTGAATGGTGGAAATACTCAGCAGACCAAGCAGCGCTGTGGAGAGAGAAACAGTTTCACAGCCTGCAAGAGTTTTGACAAAGGGTCACTGATGTCTGTGTCTATCTGCACTGATGCTGCTGGGCAGGCTGAGCATTTCCAGAGGTTCCTGCTTTCTTTTACACCCAGTAGCCAGCCTCCGAGAAGCACTAAGACTTCTAAGAGCTTCCTACTCAACTTCAGCAAGAAGCCCAGCAGCAGTTGTGCTAGATAACACGGTGTGGAGCTGGGTGACCACAGCAGGCCAAGCAGCATCTCAGGAGCACAAAAGCTGACGTTTCGGGCCTAGACCCTTCAGTTGTGCTAGTTCTGGTCTGGCACAACATTCAATATTAATGTATGAAGAAAACATGAACAACTTGCTGAGCAAAAACTATGTCAAAAATTGATCATTTGTAAATCAGTCAGTAATAAAAATGACCTTTACAAAGTACCATGGCCTAAGGCTAACTAATAAACACACAGACACACACAGTCACTTTCCTCGGTCCTGCATGTGCTTCCTTCCTCTCTCACCTCAGCTTTAGTGAAAAAGCCTAAATATCTCAACTTTCTCTTCCTAAGTCAGCCCTATGCCCAACCTACTTTTCCATTGAGCCTACAATGCACATTTGCCAGTACTTTTCCATCCTTTTGATATGAGGTACCTATAAACTGCCCAGTGATCATACACCCCTAATGATGGTCCTGTCAAATACCAATAGCTCCTTTCTCTTGGATTCTGTACATCAAGACACAGCCAGGATTTTATTATTGATTTTATAGCCTGTAAGATCCTGTTTCTAGCTTTCTTCCCATCGTACTTTCATAAACTCTTCACCCTGTCAACCCTCCAGTGAATCAATCAGCAGCAACTGCAGGAGAGAAATAGTCAGGATGGAGGAGGGACTCCTCATCAATTCTATTTATAGGAATTACTTTTCCCAATTAATCCTTCCATGACTGTGTTTTGCTGGGTGTTTTGGGACATACGTGTATTTTGAGTATTTGTGACTGCTGCAGTCCATTACTGGGGAGCTGCTAATATTGGAAGGCGAAAGGGTGGCCAAGGGTGGACTACATCACCCAGAATATACCCTGGTCACCAAAACAAATGGTTGCAGGGACTAAAGCTCTTGCTCCTGGATCTTGAACACTACCCCCTCAATACATTAGATACTCGTCTATGAACACACTGAGGCGTCTAGAGAGAGAGGTGTGCTAAGTGAGCTACATCAGAACTGCTTTTCTGTATTCACCCTTAGTTCATTGATGCATATTTATTTGCCCTGCATTTGGACACGCAAGTGTGAAAAGCATGAACATAGAATTGAGCTACAGTGATTAGTATTGTTAAAGCCTGCAGCCCCTGTTATGTTATGTCTCACAGTCAAGTGTATTTTTAAAGAACATGCCATTTCCACTGCATCATGGCATGTGACCTGAGGATCTAAAGGTGTCATACTCCATCATACCTTGGATCACTTGAAGCATGACACTCTACTGGAAGATTGCAGCTCCTTGTAACTGAATAACTTAAAATTAACCCAGTCACTTATGTGCCTGAGGAATGTAATGCTTGTGTCTGATCATTGTGATAAATATAGAACATAGAACATTACAGCACAGTACAGGCCCTTCGGTCCTCGATGTTGTGCCGACCTGTCATACCAATCTGAAGCACATCTAACCTACACTATTCCACGTACGTCCATATGCTTGTCCAATGATGACTTAAATGTACTTAAAGTTGGCGAATCTACTACTGTTGCAGGCAAAGTGTTCCATACCCTTACTACTCTGAGTAAAGAAACTACCTCTGACATCTGTCCTATATCTTTCACCCCTCAATTTAAAGCTATGCCCCCTCGTGCTCGCCGTCACCATCCTAGGAAAAAGGTTCTCCCTATCCACCCTATCTAACCCTCTGATTATCTTATATGTCTCAATTAAGTCACCTCTCAACCTTCTTCTCTCTCACAAAAACAGCCTCAAGTCCGTCAGCCTTTCCTCCTAAGACCTTCCCTCCATACCAGGCAACATCCTAGTAAATCTCCTCTGCACCCTTTCCAAAGCTTCCACATCCTTCTTAAAATGCGGTGACCAGAACTGTACACAATACTCCAAGTGCAGCTGCACCAGGGCTTTGTACAGCTGCAGCATAACTTCTTGGTTCCAGAACTCGATCCCTCTATTAATAAAAGCTAAAACACTGTATGCCTTCTTAACAACCTTGTCAACCTGGGTGTCAACTTTCAAGGATCTGTGTACATGGACACCGAGATCTCTCTGCTCATCTACACTAACAAGAATCTTACCATTAACCCTGTACTTTGCATTCCGATTACTCCTACCAAAGTGCATCACCTCACACTTGTCTGCATTAAACTCCATTTGCCACCTCTCAGCCCAGCTCTGCAGCTTATCTATGTCTCTCTGCAACCTACAGCATCCTTCGTCACTATCCACAACTCCACCGACCTTAGTGTCGTCTGCAAATTTACTAACCCATCCTTCTACACCCTCATCCAGGTCGTTTATAAAAATGACAAACAGCAGTGGACCCAACATTGACCCTTGTGGTACACCACTAGTAACTGGTCTCCAGGATGAACATTTCCCATCAACTACCACCCTCTGTCTTCTTTCAGCAAGCCAATTTCTGATCCGGTCAGTTCTTGACATAAAATTTGTCTCAAGGTGGTACTTCTTTTCAAATTGTTGTAAATTGCATAAGTTACTTAAATAAGCCAAGTGGCAACGTCTTTCAGGACTAAACTTCCTTGATACAAGTTCATTTCTAAGAATACTTCTCTGACATTATGAAGCTCCTGAACTCTCAATTATTTCTCTGCTTTCTGTACAAGAGGATGTTAAATTCTTGAATACCAAGGTATCCATGTCCACTATATTATGTTCTGTGGGATGATTTAAGGTAAGATACCCTGCTGGAGGCAAATTTACCCCCACCCCTCTAAAGGCTGGATAGGGTAGGACGATGAGGTCAATCAGATGGGTAGGTTCTCATCAGCTAAGGCCACTAATGGAATAAGCAGCCATTGGAGGGGAGGTGCAGGTCAACCATGATTGAATGGAATAGCAAAGAAGGCTCAAGGGGCCGAATGGCCAGCTTCCTATACCTCTTCAGAATTGTATGAAACTGAAAGCAATTTTGATTCCGTCAAAATTCCCATCATAGATATATACCCAAGGTCGGGAAAAGAGCTTGAATGTTTACAAAATGGAGAGTGAATGATATGATTCAGACAGACATACGCAGGTTTGTAGGAGGAAGTTATTGAAAAGACTGATTTGCTTAATGAGATAGCTGGCTTGAGATGTTGGTTGCAAGATATCTATCCAGCTGGAAAATCAGTAAACCCGTCCTACCTGTTTTATTCAGCCTGGGCTTGCACACAGTTCTCAGAACCAGTTGTTTCGGACGCTCTGCTCTAATCTTGCTGGCTCCTGGGCCTCCCTGGGCCTCTTTCACTTCAGAATTATACTTCTTAAAAGAGAAAACTCTGTAGAGACTGTTTTTCTTCCTGGCCTTGGTTTTGTGAGGGATGGTCTGCTGGTCTCCAGGTGCCTCCTGGCTCTCGCCAAGTAACTGCTCCCCATTCCCTTCAGAAGACTCTTCTGCCTGAGGAGCACCAAGCTCCTTGGATTTTTTACATCCATCTTCTTTCTTTTCATCGCCTTTCCTTCTCCACAGGAAGTTGGTGATCTTCCCGAAGAAAGTTTGAGACTTCTTCCCTCTTTTTGCCTCCTTGCTCCTTTCCTTGCTGGCTTCCTTCATCACCCCTGCCTCAGTGCTCAAAGAGTTATTGACTGGAGGTGAGCCCACATCGTCTCGTTCAGCCTGCTTCCTTTTGCTCTCCCTGCCTGCTATCCCCAGCTCACACAGCCCAGCTCCTTCTCGATGGCTCAGGCTCCTCAATGGGATCTTTGTAGGGAGCGATTGCCACTTCAGCTCCTTCCCGCTCAAATTAGCTTCTCTCACACTTAAGCTGCGCTTGATGTGGACTTCCACCATTCTGCGAGGTTTCAGCCCAGTAACGGTCACACCAAGAATATTCTCTGGGTGACCAGGGGAGCAAGTGACACAATGTTCAGGCACTGGCTCCATTAGCTGAGTGTCAGAGATCCTTTGTAAAAAAAGAAATACATCATACGTGAAAAGCTTACTTCAGGGCAATGAGCCAGACCCATACTGTGGTCCCAGCTTTTCAATTTTGCAGAAACAAATACTTTCCCATCAATAATTACAAGCTCAACATCTTCCATAAAACTGCGCAAGCAGGCACTCAGGGAATATCCCTTATGCATTGAAGGCTGTTTCATGTGCTAAATACAGCTAAAAATGGATCCATTAGAAAACCAAGGCGTTTGAATCAGTGTGTCCAGGCAGTGTATGTGAGCAGCCTGGATTTAAACAGTTGAAAACAACTGTTCTGTAGAGGGGCCACTGGGCTCAAAATATTAACTCTGCTGTGACTGTCCACATGTACTGCCAGATCAGCTGAGTTTGCCCTGCAATTTGTTTTTGTTTTAAAAGAATTAACCGGAATCACTAGTCGACGTTATGTGTGCGGTTGCCGTGTCTTAGAATATTAAAACACTTCTGACATTTAAAAGGTTTAAAATCCACTTATTCCTGTCCTTATACCAAGAGAAAAGCTTAATTGTAAGAAGCGTCTTCAGAGCGGGCAGGTGCAACACGCAGCTGTTGGAATGGTTAAATTCAGACTGGGCGGTGTAGTGACAAGTCAGTTTCAGCACAAATGTGTATCCAACAAGTATGAAAGGTCACAGAAACTTAAACTGCCAAAAGATATTATTTGCCATTGAATGTCCTTGATTCCTTTGCATTAGTTTACGGTCAATTTCATGCAATTTTCACTTGTACAATGCATGTAACCAAAACCCTTAAACTCACTGTACAGATAACACGCACGCAGGTCAGTTCCTATGCTGACCTCTCTGGTAAAGATTTCACCCTAACAGATTTCATCATAATAGTCAGAAATTGTTCCCAGTCAGGAAAGCGTCAGGAGGTCAAGGATTTGAAATAACCGGCATAAGCAGAAGTGACACGAGAGATATGTTTGAAAACCCAGTAAGTGGTTAGGGCCTGGAAGGCACGGCCTGGAGCCCAATGCTGCAGTCAAGTTCAATCAAAGCATTCTGGAGGGGACGGGCTTGTTACCTGAGAAGGAGGTTTGTGCAGGGTTTACACAAGAAGGCAGGTGCATGGCACCTGATGAGATATTTATTCAGAAACATGATGGGCCAAATAGCTTTGTGTGCTGTGATAACTGAATACCTTTGTGAGAGTATTTGATAACCTTGGTTAGGTTTCCGTGAGGGAGTTGTGTTGTTTGGGCACAATGACCTGGATGCTGTGGTCAGTGATGAAAGAATAATGCTTTCCTTGGTCCTTGGATAGGCAGATGGATAATGATGGGATAGTGTAGGGGGAGGGGCTTAGATTAGCTCACAGGTCGGCGCAGCATTGAGGGCCGAAGGGCCTGTCCTGCGCTGTATTGTTCTATGTACTATGTTCTTACTGTTCATCACAGTAGCAGCTCTCAGATCTCTGTGCTTAACTCCAGAGCAAAACGGCATCATTCCTCTCAAACTAAATACATTACTGTTCAGTCTGTCTGTTTCTGTCTCCACTGCCAGTCATCGGGCTGCATTCCTAATCCCCTCTGATTGCATTTGCAACTGGCAAGTGAGTAAAAGCCATTGGATGTTACCAGAGGGCTGAGAGGTGAGGTGTAAATATTGACAGTTTACTGATTGGCCAGGGCAGCTGTGCCCATTACTGCAAACTGTTCCCAGAAAGATTAAATCAACTAAAACTTACCTGTATCAGTAGAGGGGTGTGGAACAAGCCCTTGATTGTAGAAAAGCTGTTCTCAGTATACCAGAACTATGTACTATATATATGCACCTTATATCAAGGCTCAGACAATGAAAGATGTGTGACCAGCCTGCATCCTTAAATGGACTGGTTTACGATGATTCACAGATATGTAATCAAGGTAAAGGTTCGATTACATGGTCGGCTGACTGGTCTGTATTGTACTCAGGCTCCTGTAAATCAGCTGACATGAATTGCCTGACTCTGTTTATCAAACAAGGAAGCGGTCTACTTTCACCTCGCGACTTAGAACACTTCATCAGCTAAGCAGCAGCCTTAAAGAGACAGGCCACAGTGAAGTGGGAGGGCAGAAGGAAGCTAATAACCTATAATGGCACAACCATTCTCCCTAACCCACAGTATAACATGAGCAAGGACAACTTGTATTTCACAATCTCAGGAAATCCCAGACCAATTCGAGCCATTGCTGCCTGACTGGAAATCTAGGCGCCGATGTGATGTAGGAAACAAACAGCCTTGAAGAGCTGAACAGCCTACTTCCGGTCTTCATTGTTGTGTCTGACTTAGTTAATTTGTGTGCAGAAAGCTCCCACACACTGCAATGTGATAACAAACCGGGAATCCACCTCATGTGTGAGATGAAGGGTAAATATGGAGCAGGGCACTGTGGGGATAAGGCCTGGGCCTTTGGTATCCAATGACCTCTGTCTGGACATGCAGGAAATCAGTGTGTTTCTGGACTGATGACGGGCACCTTGCCTCAATCCCGTGGTGTGGCAGTGCGAGCGTGTTCAGTCTTGTTTTGACACAAAGTACTACTATGGAAACAAACATTGGTGACTCACATTGTACAGAAACAAACACATTCTCTGCAATCGTACTCACGCCTCCTACAGGAGCCAGCATCGATTCTTCTCCTCGGGAATGCAGGTCTTATTTGCCTCTTAAGAAAACTGGTACCAAAACAGAAGAAAGAATCTATCCTGAAGAAAATTTCCAAAGACAAATGCACCAGGGACCAGCCCTGGGGCTGATTTTGAGAAGCAGAATCAGGGACGGCAGTAATGTCAGACTGGCAGCCTGGCCAGGGAGAGGTGGGCACTGCCAGTGAGCCTTTCAGACTGGTCAGTGCCATCTCAACAGTTCAGAAGAACTGCAGCAGAGTTGTAAGAGAGTCAATGACGCTCTCTGCTCTACCAGGGTAACACCACAGTCTTCTCTCTGCTGCCTCACACTCACTCCTTCTCTGCTTCTGCACCCGACTCCCTCGAAGGTTCTGCTCTGTTACTCTCCCTGTTGAATGGAATGATTTCCCTCATTTGCTGTCACACTGCCCTCCCCAGCCTCCTACTGTATGTACTCTGCACTGCCTCCTCACTCCTCCTGGGACACCTCACCAGCTTACCCCTTCACACACCGGCACTGAAAGCTCCACCACCCACTCACTTCTCCCTCACTTGGCAGAATCTTTGCCATCGCAGGAGGAGGCTTGGACTCACCGACTGCCAAACAAGCACATATCACTCTGCACGTCTCTGCCACTTTGTCATCAGCGGTGGCTCAGTGGTTAGCACTGCAGCCTCACAGCGCCAGGGATCCAGGTTCAATCCCACCCTCGGGTGACTGCCTGTGTGGGGTTTGCACATTCTCCCTGTGTCTGTGCGGGTGCTCCGGTTTCCTCCCACAGTCCAAAGATGTACAGATTAGGTGAATTGGCCTTGGGAAATTGCCCGTAGTGTTCAGGGATGTGTAAATTAAATGGGTTAGAGGGGGAATGGGTCTAGGTGGGATGCTCTAAGGGTCGGTGTGGACTTGTTGGGCCGAAGGGCCTGTTTCCACACTGTAGGGATTCTGTTGATGAGATTCTGATGACGTGCAGGTTAAAGGGGATTGGCCATGCTAAAATGCCCACAGCGTCCAGGGATGTGCAGGCTAGGTGGGTTAGCTGTGGGAAATGCAGGCTTACAGGGTTAGGATGGGGGTGCTGGGTGTGGGTGGAATGCTTATCAGAAAGTTAGTGTGGATTTGATGGGCTTGCTTCCACACTGTAGGGGTTCTATGATTAACTGCGTTGTCACTGTCAATCATTACACACCTCTTCAAACAGCTGGCTGTAACACTTCCTCTGTCTCTACCTTGTACAGCCAGTGTCTCCACATTCTCTACAGAGGAACGTCCAAATCCCCCAGAGCTGCCATCTGAGGATGACAGTACTGAGGCTCAGAGGAAGCATTACCAAGGCTGCCTCCTGTCCCCTCCCTCCATCTCAGATACTGACACCTCGGTGGGAGCAACAGTTCGGTGAACCCTTCACCGTGACAACTCCACGGCTGGACAAGGTAGAAATGGCCCAGACTACTGTCAGAGACCAGGTACCTGCTCAGTGCCAGGCAGGAGAGGGCCCTGTGGTGTCAGTGATCAGGGACTTCTCCACACATACGCAGGCACAGATATGGCGCAGAATGGCCTTCATTGCCCAGAGGTTATAGCAGTGAAAGATGATACTATCTCTCTGCCTCCATGGAGAGGCTGGCAGTGCCATGCAGAGCCTGGCCCAGCATCCTCATGACCTGCTGGAGAGGGGCAGGCACCAGTATTTCTATGCTCCAACTAGCAGTCCTCGGGACCAAAGGCCTGGCAATGGGTGGCAGGAGGGTGTGAAACAGGGAACACTGACCTCACTCCAGGTACCCATTTTTCACAAGGAGCCAGGGCAGTGCCAGGTGGCACCCAGTTTAGAGTTTTAAACCAGGGAGAGTCAACCTGCTCCTGGCAAGAAGGCCCTTGCCATCCGGGGCCCAGCCAGACACAAGTCCCCCCGATGGATCACCAAACCAACCCCCGGAGAGCCAGAAAGCCCCACTGCCAAGGTGGCCCTGCCATCTGAATGCAAAAGCAGGAATGGGGAAGGGAGGGAGGTGGAAAAAAGTTACTCAGGTCACTTCTGTGGCTCAGGTGACAATAGCTTGGACGTGATTCTCGGTTTATTTATAAATGTTTGTTCTAGGTATGTTTGTTTGTCTGCTTTGTAGAAACACACCCGAGTACCATCCAGGAACAAGTCCCCTTTCCTACTGGCTTATCCCATTAAACCCACTTCCCAAAGTCTTCCCCAGACCTGTCTACATGAGGCTGCACTTGCCCATGTTTTCCATTCGGCCCCTGGCATTGGGGGGGGGGGGGGGGGGGGTGACCAAGCGGTGCGGTCATTCACTGCCCCATCAACCCTCCAAACTGGCCTGATGTTAGGCTGCTAGATAATGAAATGTGAGGCTGGATGAACACAGCAGGCCCAGCAGCATCTCAGGAGCACAAAAGCTGACGTTTCGGGCCTAGACCCTTCCGCCGCATCTGCTCCCATGATGAGGCATTCCACTCCCACACATCCCAGATGTCCAAGTTCTTCAAGGACCGCAACTTTCCCCCCACAGTGATCGAGAACGCCCTTGACTGCATCTCCCGTATTTCCCGCAACACATCCCTCACACCCCGCCCCCGCCACAACCGCCCAAAGAGGATCCCCCTCGTTCTCACACAAAACCCCACCAACCTCCGGATACAACGCATCATCCTCCGACACTTCCGCCATCTACAATCCGACCCCACCACCCAAGACATTTTTCCATCCCCACCCTTGTCTGCTTTCCGGAGAGACCACTCTCTCCGGGACTCCCTTGTTCGCTCCACACTGCCCTCCAACCCCACCACACCCGGCACCTTCCCCTGCAACCGCAGGAAATGCTACACTTGCCCCTACACCTCCTCCCTCACCCCCAGCCCAGGCCCCAAGATGACTTTCCATATTAAGCAGAGGTTCACCTGCACATCTGCCAATGTGGTATACTGCATCCATTGTACACGGTGTGGCTCCCTCCACATTGGGGAAACTAAGCGGAGGCTTGGGGACCGCTTTGCAGAACACCTCCGCTCGGTTCGCAATAAACAACTGCACCTCCCAGTCGCAAACCATTCCCACTCCCCGTCCCATTCTTTAGATGACATGTCCATCATAGGCCTCCTGCAATGCCACAATGATGCCACCCAAAGGTTGCAGGAACAGCAACTCATATTCCGCTTGGGAACCCTGCAGCCCAATGGTATCAATGTGGACTTCACCAGCTTCAAAATCTCCCCTTCCCCCACCACATCCCAAAACCAGCCCAGTTCTTCCCCTCCACCCACTGCACCACACAACCAATCCAACCTGTCTCTGCTTCCCTAACCTGTTCTTCCTCTCATCCATCCCTTCCTCCCACCCCAAGCCGCGCCTCCATTTCTTACCTACTAACCTCATCCCACCTCCTTGACATGTCCGTCTTCCCTGGACTGAACTATCCCCTCCCTACCTCCCCACCTATACTCTCTCCACCTATCTTCTTTTCTCTCCTCTTCGGTCCGCCTCCCCCTCTCTCCCTATTTATTCCAGAACCCTCTCCCCATCCCCCTCTCTGATGAAGGGTCTAGGCCCGAAACGTCAGCTTTTGTGCTCCTGAGATGCTGCTTGGCCTGCTGTGTTCAACCAGCCTCACATTTCATTATCTTGGATTCTCCAGCATCTGCAGTTCCCATTATCACTGAAGTTAGGCTGCTGCTGAGTGTAGAGAACCAGCCCTATCCCCTCCTCTCATATTATCTATTTCCCAGCCTGGTTTTATCAGAGCTCCTCCTGCAGATCCTGTTGCCCCCGCCTTCACGACTGTACTGTGCCCTTCCCACAGTCTGAAGACCCCAGTGTTGAAGATCAACCCACCAAGACTTTGTATCTTGCTGATGGCTGTCCCATTCCTCTCTCTCTTTCACCTTGTTTTCTGTGAATGGACCAGATGAACAGACTGACTGACAAGAGCAGGCAGGCCCAGATAAGATGTACCCAGGCCCCTGACTGATGTCTATACACCTCTCTGACTGCATTAGCTGTACCCTTAGACTGCGCACTATGGAGCTAGAGAACTGACCATGGTCAAGACTGGTAACAGAGTCTGACCATAACTTACTGACTTACTGAGGCAGGACCCCCTGACTGAGAGGTATGGACTGCAGTGAAGTTCTCTCTGAGACAGGCTGCCCAACACAGTGTATCAGCTGGCATATGAATTAGTACGTGAGATTGCTGTAGCACACTGCCATACAGCAGGTTGCCCAACCCCTAGACTGAGGACCCCCAGCAGCAAGGTGAGCTGACTGCTCCTGTAACTGCACCCATTGGCACAGCAGGGATGCTGTGAGCAGACAGCTCGGCACCAAGTGAGTGAGCTTGGAGAACAAGTGAACAGTGCTGAGATGCAGACTGGTCCAGTCTGCGAGCCCGGCGCGTATCTCTGCGCTCAGTGTCCCCGCTGCAGACTTCCAGACTTCTGCATGGCCTCAGAGTGGACTTCCAGCCTCGAGGTGAAGCCCAGCACAGTCTGGAGTCAAGGCCCATATCCCTCCAAACTTTTCTTATTCACGTACTTATCCAAATGTCTTTTAAACATCTACATCCACCACTTCCCCAGGAAGTTCATTCCACATGTGAACCACCTACTGTGTAAATAATTTTCCCCGCGTGTCTTTTTAAAGTCTTTCTCCTCTCACCTTAAAAATGTGCCCCCTAGTCTTGAAATCCCCCATCCTAGAGAAAAGACAACTACTATTAAACCTGTCTATACCCCTCATGATTTTGTAAATTTCTACAAGGTCAACTCTCACCATCCTAAGCTCCAGCGGAAAAAGTCCCAGCCTATCCAACCTTCCTTTATAACTCAAACCTTCCACACCTGGCAACATCCTGGTAAATCTCTTCTCAACCCTCTCCAACTTAATATTATCCTTGCTATAACTGGACGACCAGAACTAGACACAGTATTCCAGAAGAGGCCTCATCAATGTCCTGTACAACCTAAACATAACGTCCCAATTCCTATACTCAAAGGACTGAGCAATGAAGGCAAGCGTGCTAAATGCCTTTTTAACCACCCTATTTATATGTGACACAAACTTCAAGGACTTATGTACCTGAACCCCTAGGTACCTCTGTTCTACAACATTACCCAAGGCCCATCTTCCACCAAGGTGTATCAACTCAGGGCTGCCACTTTGCAAGCAGTTCCAAAAAGATCATGGTACAGGCCAGACTGTTGTCTTGAGAGCTGGAAACAGAGTTTTAATGTGGAGTGTGAGGAATATCCACTTTAGATTGAAAGAAGTTAAATCAGAATATTTTGTAAGTCATCAGAAACAAGAACAAAGGACAAAATGCTGCGTGTTTACACCAGACATTCCTTGGCCATGCAAACTAGTATCTAAAAATCAACCCACCTGACACACACTCTAGGCTTAAACTTACAAACTCAGAATGCCACTAAAATCAAAAAAAGTTGTAGGATTTGTTTTGAAAGGCTCCTTTCAGCATGAGAGAAGAGTTTACCTTCTCATTCAGTGTTTGCAGGGTGTTCTTTCAAGACCAGATCGGCTTATTTGCAGGAAATGAGTCTTAAAAGCCTGCTGCCATGGGAGATGGCGTTTGCAGAGTTATTTAAATGTTATGATCCTGGACCAGGCCACCAACTTGGTGTGATTACCAGCGACCAGGTCACCAAATTCTGTTACAAACTGGTTATGGAACCTTTAAATTTTAAAGTAGACTAAGCAGACAAAGATCCAGGAAGTTGCCAGGCGAATAAAGCCACAAGATTCCATGGTGTGAGCAAACAACAATAAACTTTTATTACACAATGTTAAAACAGTCATTTGATCTACAATACACATCCCACTTTTTTCTAACACCTGAATTAACATGTGCATAACAGACAATGATCAGAAGTCCCACAATACACATGAAAATAAAAAATGCAGTTAAGACAGGTCTCACAAATTTCTTAGTAACTTCACTGTGGATTATCAGATTTCATTACATTTCACAAGGATTACAATTCCTCACTTTTGCCGAGTTTGGAAAACGTTCAATTAATCCCAGACCTACCTCTTACAACATTAAATTTCAAACAGTCAAATGGAGCAAAACATTTTCACACAGGTCAGTACAATTTACATACAGCAGCCCCATCAAGAGTTCATTTTTTGGACTTGCTTCTAGAACTCACTGGGAGAGGCTGAAGGGAAAGCATCTTGGGGTTTGTGCAAAGTAGACATAGTTGTTGTATAAGAAATGCATAAACTGCATCACCTTCCAAACCCTCGACCACTTGCATCTAGAAAGACAAGATACATGGGAACAACACCAACTTCAAGTTCCTCTCCAAGCCACTCACTATCCTGGTTTAGAAATATGTCACTGTTTCTTCACTGTCACCAGGTCAAAATCCTGGAATTCCCTCCCTAAAGTCATTGTGGATCAACCCACAGCAGAGGGACTATAGCGATTCAAGATGACAGCTCATCACTGCCTTCTCAAGGCCAACTAGGGGCGGGCAATAAATACTGGGACCAGACTGTGATGCCCACATCCCATAAATGAATAAAAATTTTAAAATCATTCATGAGATGTGGACATTTATTGGCCATTCCCAGTTGCCTTGGAGAAGGTGTCGGTGAGGTGCCGTCTTGAACTGCTGCAGTCCCTGCGCTGTAAATGCCCACAATGCCTTATGGGGGGGGAATCCCAGTGACAGCAAAGGAATGGTGATATATCTTCAAGTCAGTATGGGTGTGTGGATTGGAGGGGATCTTGCAGGGCGTGGTGATCCCATATGGTCCTTGTCCTTTGAGATGATAGAGACTGCAGGTTTGGAAGGTGCAGTCACAGATGCTTCAGTGAGTTGTTGCAGTGCATGTTGTAGATGGCAAATACTGCTATGACTGAGCATTGGTGATGGAGGCCAGAGATGTTGAAGGTGGTGGTTGGGAAACCAGTCAAGCAGGCTTCTTTGTCCTCGATGGCGTCAAGCTTCCTGTTGGAGCTGTGCTTAGGCAAATGCATCACACTCCTGACTTGTGCCTTGTAGACGATGAGCAGGCTTTGGGGAGTCAGGAGGTGGGTTACTCGCTACAGGATTCCTAGCCTCTGACCTGCTCTTGTCCAGGTCAATTTCGATTCAATGGTGACAAAAGTCAATGCCTGGTATTTGTTGATTCTAATGTTACTTGCCATTTGCCAGCCCAAGCCTGGATATTGTCCAGATCTTGTTACATTTGAACCATGGATAGCTTTAGTTTCAGAGGAGTCGTGAATGGTGCTGAGCACTGTGCATTTAGAAAACTGCCCCACTTTTGACCTAAGAACAGAAAGGTCATTGATGATGCAGCTGAAGATGGTTGGGCCTAGGACACTACCCTGCAGAGATGTCCTGGAGATGAGATGACTGATGTCCAACAATTACAACCATCTTCCATGTGTCAGGTATGATTCCAACCAGCAGAGACCTTTGCCCATGATTCCCATTGATTTCCATTTTGCTCAAACCTCTTTATGGCATCTTTGTCAATATTGTCTTTAGAATGCCACACAGTTGCTCAGTGGTCAGCCTCACAGCACCAGGAACGAGATTCGATTCCAGCATTGGGCAACTGTCAGTGTGAACTCTCTCCATGTCTAAATAAAAACCAAAAGAACTGCGGATGCTGCAAATCAAGAACCAAAACAGATGTTGCTCGAAAAGCTCAGCAGGTCTGGCAGTATCTGTGAAAGAGAAAACAGAGTTAACTTTTTAGGTCCGGCGACCCTTCCCCATAAGACCTCCTCTGTTCTGGGGAAGGGTCACCTGACCCGAACCGTTAACTCTGTTTTCTCCTTCACAGATGCTGCCAGACCTGCTGAGCTTTTCCAGAAACTTTGTTTTTTTTTCCATGTCTACTTGGATTTCCTCCAGGTGCTCCAGCTTCCTCCCACAATCCAAAGGTGTGCAGGTTACATGGACTGGCAATGCTAAATTACTCATAGTATCCAGGGATGTGCAAGCAAAGTGGATAAGCCGTGGGAAATGCAGGTTGTCAGGGAAAGGGTATGGGAATGGGTCTGGGTGGGATGCTCTTCAAAAGGTCAGCATGGAATTGATGGGCTGATTCTGTGATTGTGTCAAGGGCTGTCACTCTCACCTCATGTCTGGAATTCAGCTCTTTTGTCTATGTTTAAGCCAAGGCTGAAATGAGATCTGGTGCTGAGTGGCCCTGACAGATCCCAGACAAGCCTGTCGACCACACCTTCCATCACTTTGCAGATGACTGAACGACAGTTGGAACTGTAAATGCTTTAAGGAAATATCAATTCAGTCCCACAGAACTGGGATTTCCACCAATGCTGTATTACCACTTGTGCCATGTTGCACCATTAACGCACCCTCCCCAGAACATCAGAACATTCCTCATCGCCCTCCCACTCTGGATCAGAGTCTTCACATGGACAGCTGAAATGCCTGCTATGCTGGTGATACAGGGCAAAAACAAACGTCCTTTTACAGAAGGCTTGGCTCAGTTGTCAGTGAATTCCCAGTGAAGTCACAAAGCCCTATTGTTTATACCTTGCCTGCGCTTCATTGTTGTCGTGGTAATTGATGCCACTGGGTTATTGTTTGAGACTTCCTGGACCACCGGGGGAAAGACGTTAGCAAACTCCCGCACCCGATGTCTCACCAAGTGAGAATCTGTACACGTCTGGATAACAGGATACTGCCCAGTCTCCAGGAGACCAGAGACTGTAGGACCAGGGATATATGGTGAGGGTTCCCCAGTCCACTCACCTGCTGGCTGAATGCTCAATAAATTACTGCAAATTATGTCATGGTCCCAGACAAGATCACCAATTTATGTTGAATTGAATTGAACTGAATTAGCTTCATTGTCACATGTACTCACAACGAGTGCAGTGACAAGTTTACAGGTCACCACTTAGGGCGCCATCTTAGGTACCAAGGTACCTAGGTACAGATTCTTAAGTACAAATTTGTAGGGGAAAATATTTAGAAAAGTAAGAAATAAGAAGCCCAGTAATAAATTAGAAAAAAGTAGAGAAATAAAAGTTCAGAACAACAGTCCTTCCAATCCAGACCATGTCAGGCTTCACCTTGAGGCTGAGATTGCTGGGAATTCAAGTCCACACTGAGGCCAGGATCCTGTTGGGGACCACTAACCCTTATTTTTAACATAGGCTAAAGATGAGATTCAGAGGACTTAGTGGGAGAACAAAGCTAAAATATTTCAAGTTTGAACAACAGGACTATAAGTTAGAACTGTTATAACGTCGTACATGGGCAGCTGCAGTGGATTGATTACTGCTCAGTACAGGTACTAGTCATTTCTAACAAGGCAGAATTAACATACGATTTATGTGAGTGACAGATTGTAATCCAACAGTGGAAAGTGCACATCAAATAGCAAATGTGATCAAGATAAATCCTTTCGATTTCTCAGCAATGTCCTCAGAAGTTGATGACACCCTGAGTCATCAAGTATCATTAAAACTCACAAGAGATGACAATTCTTCATTTCTGTTGGTTCAGCCTTAAAAGTCCCCTCATGAAACTCTCCATTGTGAACGGCTCAGCAACTGTTCCTGTTCTGTTCGATCACCTTCCTGTTCCTAAGTTCGCACTCCCCTTCACTCTCAAACTGAACCCCAGCACTAATTCACAGGCACAATTTCAATGTTTACATTATATAATTTAACTGAGTTACATTAATGTTAATGCTGATCCTTTCTAGGGCATTGTGCAGTGGTACCAATGTCTTCCCCATTTTACTCAGATGTACAGTGCATCCCCTTGTCCAGGCAGTGAGAATTGAGCTCCTCAATGTTTCAAGTTACTGTGGGTGCATCCGTGATATCGTTGTGATGTAGAATCATAGAGTCCCTACATGTGGAAGTAGGTCATTTGGCCCATTGAGTCCACACTGACTCTCTGAAGAGCATCCCCAACCCCGGCCCACACTCACCTTGTAACCCTGCATTTCCCATGGCTAATCTGCTTAGCCTGTACAACCCCGGATATTAGTTTGCGTGGCCAGTCCACCTGACCTGCACATCTTTGGACTATGGGAGGAACCCATGCAGACAGGATCCAGCCCCTCTTTTTCCTGCAGGATCCTGAGGACATTCCATGCTGACCACTTCCCAACGGACTTGTTGCCAAAGGTGTTTATCTTTGCTAACTTTTGCACAAGGGATGGGTGATACAGAATGGTCCAACTGCTTGGAGCATTCCACAGCACCCAGCCATACCTATCCTTCATAACTCCAGGGATAGGTAGAACTACAGTAATCATCACACTTGTGTTTATGTACTGAAGCTCTATGCACAGCTTGATGCAACCACATGTTAAGGTGCACCTGTTATCAACCTGTCAGTTAGAAGGTCAAGTTATGTGAATCTTGTCAATACACCACCCACTTCAATGTCTAACTGGCTGCAAGTGCCCATTAAATCTGCAAATCCATCAGCTTTGACAATTGCCTGTGCTAGCAATGGAGAGATAGTTAATGAAAATGGACAGTCATTGGTTACAGATAACAGGTTGTAGAGCTGGATGAGCACAGCAGGCCAAGCAGCATCAGCGGAGCAGACTGCTTGGCTCGCTGTGTTCATCCAGCTCTACACCTTCAGATTCTCCAGCATCTGCAGTTCCTACTATTTCTCAGTCACTGGTTAGACTTCAAGTTTACGGCAAGAACTCCGAGCCCTGCACTGTGAGCAGTGGCCTGTGTGCCACTGCTGTCTCATTGTCTTTGTACTGGGTGACAGCTGCCTGGTTAATACAGCGGATTCTCAGCTATTGCTCAGATGGTTCCTGAAGCCTGACCTATTGCTGGGAGCCCAGAAAACAGATGTCCAGCTTTTTATAGCTTGAAGGGAAATGATTTATTTTACATTTAGCATGTGCCTCAGTATATTGCTCCATTGATACAGACACAAGAAGAACAACCTCACACATTGCAGACACAGTCATTTCAGTGTTTCATTGGAGGCCAGGGCCTGAATTTTTGAACATCAGCCAGAGCACAGTGAGCAACGACTGATTAAAGGTGCCACTGACTTCTCCGATGCCAGCCTCATCTTCCAGTTGCAACATGGGAGTCAGACTGACGGTGGGCAGGATGGACACAATACAGGAATGTGACTGACAACTGCTACAGGACATGGGGTCAGGGAAGGTCACCAAATTAACAGGTTATTCACAGCACCACAGTGAGAACACCACAGGGAGGTGATGGCATGGTAGTACTATAACTATCACAGTTAATCCAGAAACACAGTTAATGTCCTGGGGGCCAGCGTTTGAATCCTGCCACGGAAGAAGGTGTAATTTGAATTCAATAAGATATCTGGAATTAAGAGTCTATTGATAACCATGAATCCATTGTTGATTGTTGGGAAAAACACAGCTGGTTCACTAATGTCCTTTAGGGAAGGAAATTGCCATCCTTACCTGGTCTGGTCTACATGTGACTCTGGACCCACAGCAATGTGATTGATTCTTATCTGTCCTCTGCCCATGAATGAATTACAAAAACTAAGAACCAATCTCAAAGAGGCATCAAGGCACTAAGGTTCAGCGTCGTTTCCACCACTTCAGATATTTCATACACCTACGTCATCCTGGCAACCTGAGGGATGGTACTGAGGAGATTCTGGGCATAAGAATTCCATTCCATTGGTCTTGCACCTCCATCACATTTGATGGCATTGTGGAGAAAGGAGATATGAGCTTTCTAGGGAATAGTTGACAAGGCTGTAGTAAAAACATCAGTCTCGAGCATGAACAAGGCTAAACCTAATGAGAGAGCAACCCTCTGGCCCAGTTAGGAAAATGGCAATATACCCGCTGCAAACATTCCAACAGCCAGTGAATTACATCAGACACCTGGGGTCCACAAGAATATTTCACAGATATAGATCGTCAGTTGTAAAAGCAAGTTGTTACATATTTGATTCAGAAGTCAGTTGCAATGCCAATTGGTCATTCTCTGGCTACAGGAAGTGACTGTTTTCTGACCTCCTTTGTTTCCCTCAAAAAGTAAATTACTGTCGATGTCATAAATCTGGAACACAAACAGAAAACAATGGAAATGTTTAGTAGGTATGGCAGCTTCCGCGCAAAGAAACAGGGTTAACATTTCAGATTGGGACAATCTACCACCAGAACTGATGAAAAGTCATTAACCTGAAACATGAACTCCTTCTCTCAGCACATGCTGCCTGATGGCTGAGAATCTCCAGTGATTTTTATGTTTCCCTCAAAAGTAGTCTTTCTACAAATGCCAGAAACACATTCATCAAGGTGTTCCCTTTCTTTTCATTTCTGACAAACAGAAACCTTTACCCAACTTCTTCCCTCATTTCATTTCCTGTTTCCTTCGTGTTTACCAAATTTCACGGATCTCTGATTCTAAAAAGGAGAAAGGTCGGGTTAAGATATTGTCTGAACCTGGGCCTGTATGGATCAACTGGGTTTTGTTTTTCTGGGAGGGGATTTTGCACTTTGTCTCCTTTTATCTTTCAGTTTCACTGCCAACTGGTTCCAGACATTTCATTTCTGAGTTCAGCGATCTTTGATCCGAAATTTAATTTATTGCTGCTGACCTTTTCTTTAAGAATGCCTCTGAATTTGCATGAGAAGAAAAATCATCCTTGGGAGCAAGCTGAATAAAAGCAAGCTGAACAAAAGTCCATCTTTTATAATAATAAGGTGCGGAGCTGGATGAACACAGAGCCAAGCAGCATCAGAGGAGCAGGAAAGCTGACGTTTCGGGCCTAGAGTCTTCTTCAGAAACGGGGGAGGGGAAGCGGGTTATGAAATAAATAGGGAGAGAGCGAGTGGTGGATAGAAGATGGATAAAGGAGAAGATAGGTGGAGAGGAGACAGACAGGTCAAGGTTATGGGGTTGGAGCCAGTAAACATGAGTGTAGGTGGGGATTTAGGGAGGGGATAGGTCAGTCCAAGGAGGACGGACAGTTCAAGGGGGCAGGATGAGGCTGCTAGGTAGGAGGTGGGGTGGGAGGAGTGGATAGGTGGGAGGACAGCTTAGGGAGGAGGGTATGAGCTGGGCTGGTTTTGGGATGCAGTTGGGGGAGGGGAGATTTTGAAGCTTGTGAAGTCCACATTGATACCATTGGGCTGAGGGTTCCCAAGCGATATATAAGTTGCAAAACCCTAACCCTGCAGCCCAATGGTATCAACGTAGACTTCACAAGCTTCAAAATCTCCCCTGCCCCGACCCAAAACGTCAGCCTTCCTGCTCCTCTGATGTTGCTTGGCCTGCTGTGTTCATCCAGCTCTACACCGTGTTATCTCAGATTCTCCAGCATCAGCAGTTCCTACTATCTCCGTATCCATCTTTTATACGTTCATCAATTTATTTCTCAATTCTCTTCATGTGAGATAGGTCTCAGTCTGAATGCTTGTTCTTTTCCCAGATTAAGTAATCATTCTTTCATTCCCTTGCTGTTTTGCATTTGCTATCACCTGCATGACTAACATTAGAAGTATTTGCATTTGTGTTATTTAAACACAGTGAACTCAATGTACAATATACAGAGGAATAAAATTGCTATTGTCCTAACCAGATCACAGGGCTAAGATAACAAAGTGTAGAGCTGGATGAACACAGCAGGCCAAGCAGCGTCATAGGAGTAGGAAAGCTGACGTTTCGGGCCTAGACCCTTCATCAGAAATGAGGGAGGGGTAGGGGGTTCTGAAATAAATAGGGAGAGAGGGGGAGGCAGATAGACGAGAGAGTTGCCCTGGGAGACAGATCCCCTGAGGATTGTCTCTCATCTATACAACTCCCCCTCTCTCCCTATTTATTTCAGAACACCCTTCCCCTCCCCCATTTCTGATGAAGGGTCTAGGCCCGAAACATCAGCCTTCCTGCTCCTCTGATGCTGCTTGGGCTGCTGTGTTCATCCAGTTCTACACCTTGTTATCTCAGATTCTCCATCATCTCCAGTTCCTACTATCTCAGATCACAGGTCTGCTCACACATTAGATTTAACCTAAGCATCATCATGCCTCAGGGGAGGGGAAGGATTGAGAAGGACAGTCCTTTATGGTAACCTCAGCCTGTGCAGGGAGTGAACACAACGGTAAAGGAAGATAAAGACAGGACTAAGCGGTTGATACAAACAATGTTAGGTGTGGTACAGTACTGACAGGTTTAATAGTGAAACTTCCAATGGAACTGATTTGTTTTGCTTTTACAGATGAATGTATGTCTACATGAATGTGTGACGTGTATACCTCTGACATTATTTTTACATTAACATGCATTAACAAGCATTACATTCCCAAAACAATGTCTGGCAATATATTTTGTTATGCGGGACACTCACTTGTCATTGTGGGCTGTATGCTCGAGGTAGGGTAGCATGGTGACTCAGCACTGCTGCCTCACATCACCAGGAACCCAGGTTCAATTCCACCTCAGGGAAACTAATTGTCTGTGTGAAGTTTGTATATTCTCCCTGTGTCTAGGTGGATTGCTCATGCTAAATTGCTCTTAGTGCTCAGGGATGTGTAGATTAGGTGGGTTATAGGAGGATCGGTCTGGGTGGGATGCTCGGAGGGTCATTGTGGACTTGTTGGGCCAAAGGGCCTGTTTCCACACTGTAGGCATTCTATGACTTATATACAGAGAATAACTCCACTGACTTAGCACTGGGTTACATTAACATGAGATTATCTTGGTTAAGCCCTTGTAGTGCACTTAATGAGGAAAGGAAAGTCTTTGACTAATATAACAAAAACAGGAGTTGCTGGAAAAGCTTAGCAGGTCTGGCAGCATCTGTGAAGAGAAATCAGAGTTAACATTTTGGGTCCAGTGACCAATCCTCAGAACATGTCTGTTAACTCTGATTTCTCTTCACAGGTGCTGCTAAACCTGCTGAGGCTTTCTAGTAATTTCTGATTTACAGCATCTGCAGTTCTTTTGGTTTTTATTTTGATCTATCTGATTCTTTTTATGCTGTCAAAAGGATTCAGAGCACTTTTGAATGTCTGGTGACTAATACAATGCGGAAGACGCGGCATCCAATTTGTGTCAGCAAATTTCTCCAAAAAGCAAGACAACCATTATTAGATAGTTTGTAAGTAATGTTGACTAAGTGATAAGGGCTGGCAAGGTCACTAGGGAAAGCTTCCTTCCCCTTTTTAAAGAAGTACTATTTTCTGTAGCTCAGCACATTAATTTCCGACTAAGTAACGTTTAGCCGATGTTGATTGTATTTTCTTTGTTACAGTGAAAACCTTAAAATGTGAAATCTTGATATGGGATTTTTTTAAATTCACCACTAGGAGAGTCATCACTTTTTTTTTAAAAGGCCATTGATAACTGGAAGTAGAATATAAATAATCTGCCTGACGGGAACCAATTGCAGATTTCAGGGAAAACAGAGGTGAATCATGCAAATCAATGAAAACAATCTTTCAGTCAACTTGTTTGACCAACAGAAATTGCGTACTTGCCTATTCACAATGAAAGTGAAAGTTGCGAAGCCTTATAAGCAAAGAGCAACATAGGTACAAAGGGCCACATTTAGATTGTAAAGAAGAAAGAACATTGAAAACAACTTCACTCAACAGTTCCTTGGCTCTAATGGCAGTATCAGAGCTGTTTCAGCAACAGACTGAGTATCTGGTGAATATTCTGCTGGATGAAGAAAGTTCAAGTGATTTTACAACAGGCTTTCGGTGCCTTGCATCCACTGAGGAACCTGTGGAAGGTAAAGTGCAATTTGGATTGTGTTGTGATCAAGACCAAGTTCAGACAGCCTTATACATGAGACTGACAAAACTAGAGATGGCAAAGTGACAAAGTGTTGATGGCTCAGACTGTAGATGCACCATGGAGGGTGCAGGGAATCACGATAGCTGCATTCCTAACCACTCACTCCCTTCTCTTCCTGGAAGTTTAGAAGCCTCTGGACCAATTTTAAAAGCTGCCCATTTCTGCGCATGTCCCAGAAGATTGGGAAGATGTACAAGTGGGAAAGAAAGTGAGATCAAGGTCAATCACCCCACACACATACATTTACAGTTTTTGTGCTCCTGACATGCTGCTGGGTCTGCTATGTTCATCCAGCCTCACATTTTATTATCTTACATTTACAACTTGTCTGATTGGGTCATAGATTACATAAAAACTAAAAGAACTGTGGATGCAGTAAATCAGAAACAAAACAGAAGTTGCTGAATAAGCTCAGCAGGTCTGGCAGCATCTGTGGAGAGAAATCAGAGTTAACGTTCCAGGTTGAGTCACCCTTCCTCAAACCATTCTCAGACGGATTATCTACTTGAAGCTAAAGATGGTTATGGTGACTTTCTAGACTCCCCTGTCATTGAGGATTGGGATGTTTTTGGTGCCTCGTCTTCCTTAACCATACCATCAGCCCTAATCCTAAAGCTTCATCCTATTTCATCCAACTAAAAAGATGTTGTATTCCTTGCCTCACTGTTTTCAGCTATTCTCAATGGGATGTAGGGGGAGGCCACAGCTTAGATTTCATCCATCGGTTCTGGGGTTACTTGGCTGTACCTTTCACCACTGTTAAGTATTTATCGTTGTAGATTGACTGAGTATACCTCGTTTGCTCTCCTGCACTTCCCACTGAACCAGGTTGATCACCTGACTTGATGTTAATGGCAGTGTGGGAGATATAACAGGGCTGGTGTTCCTAAAGTTGGCCAATGATATCAGATGTTAGTGAAAGAGAAGGTGGACTTTACTGTATTTAGTGCACAGATCAAAGCCAATCGTCCCTCTGCTTATGTTTCCTTGGCTTATTGCAGAACAACCAAAGGTTTGCCAGGCCTTTACAGAGAATGGTTAACTATTTCTGGAGCAATATGTTGTGTGTAGGTGTAGCATTGCGCTTCAGAAACATTGGAAACAGGCACAGGAGTAGTGTATTTAACCAGCTGAGATTGCTCCACCATTCAAACCAATCATGGCTACTCTTTTATAATCAGTGATATGTTCCTGCAATACTCCCCATATCACTTGTTGTTTTTAACATCTAAGTATGTATCAATATCTGTCTTAAATATACTCATTGAATCAAGGTTAATAAGTAGTGTCAGAGTAAAACATTACTGGGAAACAGTGATCTTAATACAACTGAATTCCACATTAATTTTGGAGATGATGTCTTCCAATATGCATCTTAAAACATAGACAAAACAAAGTATGAGGGAATAGATAACACATAATGTGGAGCTGGAGGCCATGCAGCATCAGCGGAGCAGGAAAGCTGATATTTCGGGTCGGTACTCATTTTCTGAAGACTCCAGCATTGGCAGTTCTTACTATCCCTGTATGAGGGGAGAGTTGGCTAAGGGTGATTAGCTAAAAGCTATGGCCAAAAAGAAACAATAGACATTTAATGAAGCAATTCAAAATGTTCAACAAAAAAATGTAATATTAAAAAACTAAGACTCAAAGAAAAAACTCCATCATGACCTTACTCATAAGTATTTAAACAAGGAAAGTGGTTGATAATGCTGCAAACCAGAAAGTATGATGAATTGGGAGAATTTCAGAAACTAACAAAACATTGGTTAAAAAGGAAGGCAAAATGGGAATTAACTAGCCAGGAATATTAAACTCATTTGTGAGACATCGAGGAAAAGAATGGCTGAGGTAAATGAAACAAAAATAGAAATTGCTGATGAAACTGCACAGGTTTGACTGTACCAGTGGGAAGAAAGCAAATCTTCGCCTGACTCAAAACATTAACACCACTTTCTGTTTTCGTTTCAAATCTCGAGCAACCACAGTTCTTTGTTTTATTTTAGCTAAAGTAAATGGTGATCTCATAGAAGCACAAATAAGAGGAATCATGTGAATAAGGAAGTGGAAGAAGTGTTGAAAAATTATTTACTGTCCGCTTTCACAGCAGAAGACATAAATTATATATCAGAAAATAAGAGTAACATGGGGGTTAATAAAACTGAGAAAATCAAAGTAATCCTTATCAGCAGAGATAATTCACTGGAGAAGCTCAAGAGACTAAAATCCAACAAATTCTCAAGAGGTTAAGGCCTACATCCAAGGTTTAAAGAGTGACTGATTTTCCAAAATTTCCTAGATTCCAGAATGGTACCTTATTATAAATTAGCAAATGTAACATCACTGTTCAGCACTGGAGGTAAAAAAGTAAACAGGAACTGTAAGCAAATTAGCCTGAGCTCAGTCATTGAGAGAATGTCAGAACCTATCAATAACATAGGCATTTGGAAGAGCTCAGTTTTAATTGGAAAAACCACCATGGTTATGTGAAAAAGAAATGCAGTTTGACAAACTTGTTACAGTTCTTAAAGGATGTAAACAGGTGTGTAGATAAAGGGGTCCAAGTAGATGCAGTATGGTCAGATTTAAATCATTTGATAAGATGCAACTGAAAAGGTTAAAACACAAGATAAGGGCCCATAGAGTTGGGGATGATTCCTTAGCACAGACACAGGATTGGTTAATGGGCAGGAAGTGGAGAGATAAATGGGACTTGTCAAGGTTTGGCTAATGAGATGCTGCAAGGTTCAATGTGAAGGCTGGTTATAATCTAAATTCATGACTTGGAAAAAGAGACAGTGAGTAATGTATCTAAAATAGGCTGATAACATAAAGCAAGGTGTGAGAAGGAGACAAAGAGGTTGCAAAGTATATAAGCAAGTTAACTAAGAAGGCCTACACTTTGTTGACTAAGAAGGCAACAAGGTAGCAGATAGAATATCATTTACACAGCCATAAATGTTGCTCCTCAGAGGGGTTCCAAAGAACCGTATTGTACTCAAAACATTAATGCTGTTTTTCTCTGTCCGCACAGATGCTGCCAGACCTGTTTAATTTTTCTTGCACTTCCCGTTTTTATATAAGGTTTGCACATAAGCGCAACAAGTGGTTAGGAAATCAAATTATATTTTGGCCTTTACTTGAAAAGGATTAAAGTCCATAAACAATGGGGCTTTGCGAGACCACGCCTTGATTACACTGCAATTATGTTCTCCACGTTGAAGGAAGGATTTAAATGCTTTGGAGATGTTTGACTGAAATTTAGACATTTAGATTAGCTCCTGTGATGAAAGGGGGTACAAAATGGGTCTTTATTTTCTGGCATTTGGAAAGGTGAGGGGATCTCATTGTAATGTTCTGGATTTTGAAGGAACTTCACAGGAAAGCCACTGAAATGTTATTTATTCTTCATGGGGAGCATATAGCATGTGCACAGTTTCTGTATAAAGGGCAAGTCATTTAAGACTGAGGTGAGGAGAAATGTCTTCAATCAAGGGTTGAGTGTACCTTTGAATTTCTCTACCTCAGAAGGTTCTGTTGATGATATTGTTAAGACTTGGGTTACAAATTATTGGTCTCTTAGTGAATCAATAGGCTGTAGGGAGTGGGCAGGAAGGTTCCCCAAGATTGTATTAAATGTTGGAGCAAACTTTCTCCTGTTCCTAGCTCTCCTTATCTTGTATATTCAGGTTGCTGTGATTATCAATCCTGGGATTATTTCCTCAACAATGTGCAAACTGACTCGGGGAGTGTAATGAAATCCCTTTTTTGCAAGCTGTATGAATAATCTATGGTTTTAAAGCCTGTGTTTCATGAGATGGTTTCTAACTGACACAGAAACCCAATATCTCCAGGCTTCTGAAGTTAGTTGGATTTCCTAGATCTGAAACCAAATTTGTCAGAAAGTGGCTTCTGATGGGTCTCAAGGGGCCATGTAAGCAAGGAACCCACAGTAGGCCACTTGGCCCTTCAACACTGTTTCACCATTCCATAAGATCATAGCTGAGCTGATTCTAATCTCAACTCTATGTTCCCGTACATCCCTGATAATCTTTGAATCCCCTGGGAATCAAGCATCTGTCTATCCCTCTCTTAAAAAGAAATTAAAGATTTTTCATTCACTGCCTTTTGTGGAATGGATTCTAGAATAAGCAAGGCTGCAAAATCACATTCTTCTGCCTGTGATCAGGACAGGATAGAGGCTGCTAGGTCTAGGAATGCTAAGGAGCTGGGTGGTCTTTAGCAGGGTTGACTACACTGTGTATCAGAGTGTCATTGAGTGGGCAGATTATGGTGACTGTTTAGAGGGTTGGTGTGGACTTGATGGGGCAAATGACATGATTCTATGAAAATTCTGCACAATAAACTCTATCAAAGGGACACACAGCTAGCAGGGTGGGCATTATATTTGGAACCATGCATGCTGGGGGAACCTAATTTTGAGATTTATTGCAGATTTAAAGTTTCGTCTACAGTATCCACTGTAGGCAACTTGATTACCAGTTGATATTTCATTCTTGTTTTTTTTGCAAGAAATCTATTAACATAACAATGGGATCTGTCCTTTTGGTATCTTCCAAAGATGTCATTTAAGAAGATTGGTTCTTTTACTTTATTGATCTCCAGGGACTTGTAAAAGAAAGAGTAGGCTAGTGAATATTGTGCTGAGGAATTCTTGTGGGCAAGTGCCTTTGATATCCATACTGGCACAGATAGGGACACTGGGATTAGGATAGACTGTAGCTGAGCCTGGCTAGGACTGAGGCTGGAAAGATAAATTATAGCAGCAGGAAGAACTGCGTATCTTCATTGGTTTAATCAGAGACAAGAAAGATATTAAACATAATTGAGGGATAAAAAAATGATTAGTAGCAAAATCCAAATCATTGGTGTTAAAGGTAATTTAATTATTTCAGGGACTGGAAATAACTAACAGATAAAATACTGGGCAGAGACACAGAGTAGCATACCAGGTCTAGCCAGGAGGTAAGGTAAGATTGGTCATCAAGCAGAAAGTTGTTGAAAACTTCTTGAAGTTGCATTGCTTTTGGCCAAGCTTCCACAGTTGACATTCAGCTTATTTCTCCAAACAATTATAGAATTCAGTTTTGAAGACGTAGCGACTCTCTTATTTTCCAGATGCTGAAGCAATCAACACCTTGGGCCATCATCTACGTGAGCTGGGAGATCTGATCAACAGGGAGCATTTGGATTCCTTCACAAGAGACTTCCAGAGGCTGGCAGCCCACCAAGCAGCTGAAAAGGTAACAGAATTGTGGGGGATCAGTTCATCAGTCATGTTCACAGCTCCTCTGCAAGTGGAGCTCTCTAACTATGCTGCATGGGGTGACCAGGGTATAAGCCAGCACTGTTGAGTTAGACCCCAGGTACAGGTCAGTTCTCTTGTTAATAAGTGTCAGTTTTGGCAGAGTGGTGGTATTCTTACCTCAGAGCTAGAAGGCAGAGAGTTCCAGTCCCACTCATGGACTTAGGTCATGATCAAGCTAACACTTCAGTGCAGTGCCGTACAGTCAAAGGGGCTGCCCCAGAAGTGAGCCATTAAAGTAAGAAGGTGGTGTGTATTCACAATGGACTCTGTATGAAGAACAGCAAGAGTTCTTCCTGGTCCACATTACTCAGTAACTATAATTAGTACAGCCTTTCTTAACGGCTTGAGAAAGTGGAGATGATTTAAACCCTCCAGCCTGCTCCATCAATCTGGATTATGGCTGATCATTTACCCAAAAAGCCATATACTCATGCCACACCTCTTGATGTTATCAGTGAGTAGAAATGAAAATGTTAGTTTCAATGACCTTTCACTGTCAAACTGACTGTTGTGTTTCCTATGTTCCAATTGTCGTCACACCAAGAATATTCATTGGTTATAAAGAGTTTTTGAATGTATGGATGTTGTGAAACCATTAGTGGTTTTACAATTTTGCAAAATGGTCCCTAATATGATTGTAAAACATTGCTTTCACACTACCAAACAGGTCTGACTTCTGTTTTTCTAAAGCTTATTGTTTCATTCTTGGGCTATGGGTGTTGCTAGTATTTATGAACCATCATAACTGCATCCAAGATGGAAAAGGGGTGACCAGGTAATTAAGGTCATTATGTTTCTTCTTCCACTAAAGTGCACTAGTGAAAGGATTGATTTCTTTTTATTGTTATGGTGCAATCTGAATTCTGATACTAATTACCAATCCAGTAATCTAACCACTACACTGTTTATCAGACTGATATCCATATAGAGTCATAGAGATGTACAGCATGGAAACAGACCTTTCAGTCCAACTCATCCATGCTGATCAGATCTCTTAAATTAATCTAGTCCCATTTGCTACCATTGGCCCATATCCCTTTAAATCCTTCCTATTTATCTACCCACCCAGATGCCTTTTAAATGTTGTAACTGTACCAGCCTCCACCACCTCCTCTGGCAACTCATGCCATACACACACCATCCTCTGTGTGAAAAAGTTGCCTCTTAGGTCCCTTTTAAATCTTTCCCCTCCTACCTTAAACCTATGCCCTGTAGTTTTGGACTCTCCCACCTCAAAGGAAAGACCTTGTCTATTCACCCTATCTACGCCCATCTTGATTTTATTAACTTCTATAAGGTCGCCTGTCAGCCTTCAAATCTCCAGGGAAAATAGCCCCAGCCTATTCAGCCTCTCTCAAAGCTCAAACCCTCCAAGCTTGGCAACATTCTTGTGGATCTTTCCTGAAGTCTTTCAAGTTTCACAACATCTATCCTGTAGCCGGGAGACCAGAATTGAACATAGTATTCCAGAAGTTAGGCAGTAAAATCCTTTTGGAGATTTATGAGGGTTTCATTTCTATAGTTTAGTACACACAACAATTTCTATATTTCCCTTCTAGACCCATTTCCAATGCAATTCGTGTTTTAAATCTTAATTAAACTAAATGTCAATTAGTCAAATTATAAGCGCTGTCCACCAGGGGTAGAAACCCTACTTTTGTTTTGCAAAACAGCAACTAATCATCCATTTTAAAAAATAGGTGCTTTTACGCACCTCTGAGAGTTTCTTTCCACCAGTAATCAGCTGTTCTAATTAAAGAAAAGATTTTTTAGCATTGACCAGCAGGTGCAGTGCAACAACAAAGGTTAAGGGAAGGCAGGAAGGGATGGAGGGGGCTACATTCTAAAGAAGGTGGAGGGGTAACTATGGCACTACGAGCCCCATGGTGCCCACCATTCAGCATTTCTAACGCTGACATTAACTACAATCTCCAACGTTAATACAGTGCGTAAGGGTACGAGCGACAAAGCAATAGACCAGCACTGTGTAATGATGACCTGCTGAAGAGTCAGTGCAGGCACAATGGGCCAAATGGCTCCTTCATCATCTTAACAATTCCACAATTCTGGCAGCATATCCAAATTGCCCTTGGTCATTGCTTTTTAACACGTGGTTCTAATAGCAGTTCTACATGCATTTGGAAAGGCAGGACTGATTAAGGATAGTCAGCATGGTTTTGTGCTTGGGAGGCCAGGCCTCACAAACTTGACCCAGTCTTTTGAAGGGGCAACCAATAAGATAGATGAAGGCAGAGTTATCTACCTGGGCTTTACCAAGCCCTTCGATAAGCTTCCAAACAATAGATTGGTCTGCAAGGTTAGATCACATGGGATCCGGGGAGATCCAGCCAATTGGATACAAAATTGGCCTCACAGTAGGAGACAGAGGGTAGCGCAGAGGGTTGTTGTTCAGACTGGAGGCTATGGCCGCTGGTGTACTGCAAGGAACAGTGCTGGGTCCACTGTTATTTGTCATTGATATAAATGATTTGGATGAGAATATAAGAGATATGATTTGTAAGTTTGCAGATGACATCAAAATGGGTACTGCAGTGGTCAGTGAAGAGGGTCACCTAAGAGTACAACAGGATCTTGATCAACTGGGCCAGTGGGCTAAGGAATGGCAGATGGGGATTAATGCAGATAAATACCGGGAGTTGCATTTTGGCCAGACAAACCAACACAGGACTTACACAATCAATGATAGGGCTCTGGGGAATGTTGTCAAAACAGTTGGATCTAGGGGGTCAGGTATGTAGTCCGTTGAAAGTGGCATCACAGGTAGACAAGGTGGTGAAAAAGGTATTTGACATGCTTGCCTTCATTGGTCAGAGCTTTGTGATCAGAAGTTGGGATGTCATGTTACAACTAGACAAGACATTGGTGAGGCCAAATTAGGAATGCTGCATACACGTCTGGTCACCCTGCTATAGGAAGGATGTTATCAAACTGGAAAGGATGCAAAAGATTTACAAAGATGTTGCCCAGACTGGAGGGAGTGAGTCATAAGGAGAGGCTGCATACTCTGAGACTTTTTTCACAGGAGAGTAGGAGGCTGAGAGGTGACCTTACAGAGGTTTATAAAATCATGAGAGACATGGATCAGGTGAATAGTCACAGAAAGCCTATTTCCCAAGGTAAGAGAGTCCAAAACTAGAGGGTCTAGATTTAAGGTGAAAGTGGGAAGATTTAAAAGGGACCTAGGAGGCAACTTTTTCACACAGAGGGTGGTGCATGTATGGAATGAGCTGCCAGAGGAAGTGGTGGAGGTGGGTACAAATACAACATTTAAAAGTTTGGTGGATGGGTATGTGAATACAAAGGGTTTAGAAGGATATGGAGCAAATGCTGGCAATGAGATAGTTAAGCTTAGGAAATCTGTTCCTAATGGACAACTTGGGCCAAAGGGTTGGTTTCCATGCTGTATGACTCTATAACTCTTATTGCTCACGAGTCACTGTTGCAAATTTTAACAAATTTAAACAAATGTTATTTATAATTCATGAAATCAATTCTGAGATAAAGGTTCGGGAAACTGGTTTGAATTGTTATGGGAAAATGAGAATGATCCCTTTACTGTTAGAATATGTTCAGTTTTGGCGAATTTGCTGGTTCCCCTTCCGGACACAATTCACATGACTATATCAGTTTAACACAGAGACCCACAGTTTGTAAGTGAGAGCAGGCCCAGAAATCCAACCACTCTCGGTGTTCTGGATTCAAGAGGGATTTAGAAAATCCACCACATAAGGCAGGGACTTATCTGCCCTGATCTCCTCTATATTCCAGAGTTTTCTGAGGCAGAATCTCAGTCACTTCTCATAAAAACATAAGAAATAGGAGCGGGAGTAGGCCATCTGGCTTGAAGAGCCTGCTCCACCACTCAACAAGATCATGACTGATCTTTTCACAGAGTCTACTCCACCTACCGGCCCACTCACCTTAACCCTTAATTCCTTTACTACTCAAAAATCTAACTTTGCCTTAAAAACATTAAACAAGGTAGCCTCATGGTTGGGAGGAGCCAACAGTGGGTTCTCCATAAGCTGCTCAATACCAGCTCTACTGGCTTGATCACACCTGGTTGCTAGGCAGGTAGCCCTCAATATCTGCTGGGGATGAGCTGGGTCGCCCTCCAGGTAGGTCTTTCCATGGAGTGGGCAGCAGGTTCAGGATGGGAAGTGGGCACATTTTCGGTTAAGTCCAGAAGGTTAGCCCAGCTGGCTAAGGTTGGAGCTGGCAATGCAGGGGGTGAATGGAGCTGACAATGGAGGATAGGATTTCTGGGGCTATTGCTTAAGTCAGTCTCTCTTGCTGTTAAGGCATGCCAGCTATTTACTGACACGGTGGATCAAATCAGCAAGGAGCAGTTCCATGAGCTTGCTATTGAGAAAAATCTGCTGAAGGTGGCGACTTCACTGGGAAAGCAAGCTTTCAAGGAAATGCCAGATCTGCTTGAAGAGATAAAGGCAAGCATGCAAAGCTTCATGAGTACCAGACTGGGAAGTTGGATAACAGCTGTCGGAGGATGGGTAAGTGATAAATGCAGAAACAGCTGCAAGATTCTGACCTCTTTCATCTTGTTATCAAGTATGTTGAGCATTTCCCAACCCTGGAAAGCTCCAGGATGGTTATCAGCTGCACTGGATCTCAAGATGGTAAATGCTCACGTTGTCTGCACCCTCTTCTGTCCTCCCTCGTTCTCCATAGCTCAGTAAACTGAAGGGCACCAGGACTGCAAGCTTGCATTATTCAGAAGTTTGCCATTCGCCCACCTGTGGACCCTGTCCCAATTCGAGTGATAGTTGTCATGAGCTGACCTCGAATTGCCCTATCACACAGTTACATCTGAATTCCTGCCTGTCAGTTCAGCAGTAAGATGAGGGTGAATGTACTCGTCCCGCTATTCTCAATTCTGCACTAACCTGGTCATTGCAATCCTTTCTATGACAAGTCACTTTTGACATTTTCCAACCATCTCTTCCTTTGTAATCCTTGTTTCTTGTCCCATGAATCTGTCAGCAGGGTTTTCCAGTGAGCACATCCTCGAATGTGTCCAAACTGTCACAGTCATTGGTCTTGACCTTTCACAGAAACATTGCCTCAGGGACGTGGCTTCAGTAAGACAACAAAACAATTTCATTTCAACACGGAAAGCCCTAAGTGACAATTAGATGATGTAGTTTCCTGCAATATCCTCATGCAAATCCTGTTTATGCTCAGAAAAGCTCTGGAAATTTATTCCCTGAGCTAACTGAACCAGTTAGTTGTGACACATGTGGGGAAACAGGACACAGCCTTTTCTCTGACTGTTCCCTTCAGTAACTCCGAGCAGTGATTGGCTGCTCCCAGTATCAATCGATAGTGTTCCCACTGGCCTCAGTCTGATTGACGATAACCTGGCACATTTGCGAACTAATGGAGAGAAATTGCCACACACGGTGATCTTTAAATAAAATAGCTGTACGGCTGTACACGGGAAGTTGTATACATGAGGGTGAATGCACATCAGCATGTGCAGGGTTTTATGTACATGAGCAGGGTTGATGTGAAAGTGGGAGAACATGAATGTACATTTGGGCCAGGAGTGTGCACAGGGAAGGTAATTGCTGTCAATGTGTCATTAGATAATCCTTGTTTTCTTTTCTTTTAGAAAAATGTCACTATTGAGTAACAGGCATTGATACTCTCCTGCCCTGGACCCACTCACCAGCTTTGAATTCACACTGAGAACAGCGAGTAACAACGTAAGATTGTTACATAGGAATAATTTAAAATCACACTGAGCATCCGTCATTACCATGGCCGAGCAATGGCTGATATTTTGCAGCAGGAAGTCTTTGACAACGTTACCCACGTTTGAATCTCGACCCTCCCTGATATTGGACTGTTTCTGTGGATACCAGCTGATGTGCCAGCTCTGGTTGTGCAAGCTGTTACTTACCACTCCTTTTAAATACTAAGTGGTCTGAAGCAGCTGAGGGTGTACCTCTCCGTAAACAGCAGCATCATGACATCCCACAGATATTAATCTCATAGGAGAAGCTGTCAACACCTCCCAATCTCCACTGTGTGCACTATACACACTGTAAAGACAGGGAGATTGAGTGACTATCTGCACGGGTATGGGGTGTACAGAAATGTCGATGTGGAGCATTAAGTGTGTGGATTGTTGAGATTATCTGGGGGGGCGGTGGGTATTGAGATCATTGGGGTATGTGTTGAGATTATTGGTGGGATGTGTGTTGAGATTACCAGTGGGGTATCTGTTGAGATTATGGGGTAGGGGAGTGTTTTGAGATTGTCAGAGGGATTTGTTGAGATTATACAGCGTGTGTTGAGATTATCAGGAGGTGTGTATTGAGATTATCAGAGGTGCGTTGAGATTATTGGGGGGAGGTGGTGAGATTATCGGGGGGGGGCATGGGTGTTCAGATCAGTGGGTTATGTGTTGAGATTACTGGTGGGATGTGTATTGATATTACGGGCAGGGTGTTGAGATTATTGGGGTAGGGAAATGTTGAGATTATCAGAGGGGTATGTTTTGAGATTATCACGGCTATGTTGAGATTATCGGGGAATGTTTTGAGACAATCAGAGGGATATGTTGATATTATCCCATGAGTGTTGAGATTATCAGGAGGTCTGTATTGAAATTATTGGGGATGTGTTGAGATTATCGGGGGGGGGGGGCGATGGTGAGATGATCGGGGGGGTGGTGAGATTGTCGCGGGATGTTGAAATTATTTGGTGTGTGTGTGTTGAGATTATCAGGAGTGTGTTTTGAGATTATCGGGGGGTGTTTGTTAAGTGGGTGTGAGTTGATATCAATGAGTACGGATTTTTGGGATGCTCTGCATTGTTCCTTGGGTCAATGTGAGTGATAGCTGTGATGTCTGGTCTGATATGTGTGGATGGTTGAGACTGACAGTTCCATATCCATATTGAGAGTGGGCAATTATGAATGGGTGTGAATGTGCTGCAAAAAAATGACAGCTTACATCAATAAAAGCAAAATACCACGGAAACTTGTACACAACAACTATCTGTTAGAACAACGGTATTTGTCGTTATATCTAGTCATGCAACAATAATGTAAAATTTGAAGAAGGATTAAACTGGATTAAACTTTTGGAGAATGAGGCAACTGAAATATCCCAATTCTTAGTATTCTTTCCTTCACAAGACCTCATAGCCATATCATGTAATGGTCAAGCAGCCAATTAGCAAATGCTCTGTAATTGCTGTAACAGTGACAGTGGATGTATCTCTTTGTGAATTCTTATTCTGATGTGATACCCTTCTGCCTATCATTGTTTTTATGTTTTGCAAATGATTTGCTAAATAAATAGAACTCTACTTAACTGTATTGCATTGGTGTGTGGGTTTTCACATGATCCTGTTCACAACCACATATCTTTTCACAATTAAAGTGTGAGAGATACATTAGCTGCAAAGTGTTGTGTAAAAGTTTGGATTTAGGACTCTGTATATAGAGGAGCCTCTCAGTGGGAGGTATTTGGACTCAGGGGGTAGGTCAGATTTTTCGAATGATTTTTTTACTCCTCAGATCATTGCATCTGTACAAGGTGGTAAAAAGTCACATTTTGTCGGCAGACAGCTGAAACAAATGGAGAGACAGTAGTGGTACCGTCACTGTCACCAGAGACCCAAGTAATGTTCTGGGGACCCTGGTTTGATTCCTGCAAAGGCAGACGGTGGAACTTGAATTCAATAAAAATCTGGAATTTAAAGTCTCATGATAATCATAAAACCATTGTTGGTTGACAAGTAAACCCATCTGTTTCACTATAGTCCTTTAGGGGAAGGAAATCTGCTGTCTGGCCACAATGCATGTGACTTCAGACCCACAACAACTTGTGATTACAGCACGTTTCTTCACTGAGCTCTGAAATGACTTACCAAGCCACTCAATCACTAGAAATTTTCTGAAGAAGGAACGAGATGTACTACTTGGCACCGACCATGGTACCAGAAAAAACAGCTGAAACAGCCTTGTTGACCCTGCAAAGACTTCTTTATTAACATCTGGGAGCTAGTCCCAATATTGGGAGAGCTGTCTCACAGACTTGTCAAGGCTTAATTCGCAGAACCATGTCATAAACACAACACCCAGACAACACCAACACTATCTCTGCTGGGTCTGTGTGGTGTTAGTACAGTGGTATACAGTAGTACAGTTGGCAGGGAGTTGGGCTGACAGTCCTCAACATTGATTCTAGCCCCCATGAAGTCTTGTGGCATCTGGTTAAACATGGGTGAGGAAACATCCTGGTTACCATGTGCCATCTTCCCTCAGCTGATGAATTGGTACTCCTCCATGTTGAACAACACTTGGAGGAAGCACTGAGGATGGGAAGGGCACAAAATGTACACTGGGTGGGAGATATCTCAATATCTGCCTCTAGGAGTGGCTTGGCAGCAGTGCTACTGATCGACCTAGTCAGGTCCTAAAGGACATAGCTGCTAGACTGGGTCTGCGGCAGGTGGTGATGGAACCAACAAAATGGAAAAATATACTTGACCTCATCCTCACCAATCTGCCACTGCAGATGCATCTGTCCATGACAGTATCAGTAATAATGACCATCACACGGTCCTTGTGGAGATGACATCCTACCTTCACATTGAGAATTTCCTCCATCATGTTGTCATGTCTTTGAACAGATCTAATATCTCAACTGAAAACAAAAAAAATGCTGAAAATCTCTCTCTCCACAGATACTGCCTGATCTGCTGTGATTTACAGCAATTTTTGTTTTGAGTAAAGATTCCAGCATCTGCTGTAATTTGCTTTTACTAACTCAAGACCAAACATCTATGAGGCGCTGTGGGCCATCAACAGCAGCAGAATTATACTACAGCACACTCTGTAACCTCATGGCCTGGCATATCCCCCACTCAACCATTACCATCAGGCCAGGGGATCAACCCTGGTTCAATAGAGAGTGTAGGAGGGCATGCCAGGAGCAGCACCAGGTATAACTGAAGATGAGGTATCAACCTGGTGAAGCTACTAAACAGCAACACTTCTGTGCTAAAAGAATAAGCACAAAGTGATAGACAGAGCTAAGCAATTCCACAACCAACAGATCTGATCTGAGATAATAAAATGTGAAGCTGGATGAACACAGCAGGCCAAGCAGCATCTCAGGAGCACAAAAGCTGACGTTTCGGGCCTAGACCCTTCATCAGAGAGGGGGATGGGGTGAGGGTTCTGGAATAAATAGGGACAGAGGGGGAGGCGGACCGAAGATGGAGAGAAAAGAAGATAGGTGGAGAGGACAGTATAGGTGGGGAGGTGGTGAGGGGATAGGTCAGTCCAGGGAAGACGGACAGGTCAAGGAGGTGGGATGAGGTTAGTAGGTAGGAGATGGAGGTGCGGCTTGGGGTGGGAGGAAGGGATGGGTAAGAGGAAGAACAGGTTAGGGAGGCAGAGACAGGCTGGACTGGTTTTGGGATGCAGTGGGTGGAATGGGAAGGGCTGGGCTGGTTGTGTGGTGCAGTGGTGGGAGGGGACGAACTGGGCTGGTTTTGGGATGCGGTGGGGGAAGGGGAGATTTTAAAGCTGGTGAAGTCCACATTGATACCATTGGGCTGCAGGGTTCCCAAGCGCAATATGAGTTGCTGTTCCTGCAACCTTCGGGTGGCATCATTGTAGCACTGCAGGAGGCCCATGATAGACTTGTCATCTAAAGAATGGGAGGGGGAGTGGAAATGGTTTGCGACTGGGAGGTGCAGTTGTTTATTGCGAACCGAGCGGAGGTGTTCTGTAAAGCGGTCCCCAAGCCTCCGCTTGGTTTCCCCAATGTAGAGGAAGCCACACCGGGTACAATGGATGCAGTATACCACATTGGCAGATTTGCAGGTGAACCTCTGCTTAATATGGAAAGTCATCTTGGGGCCTGGGATAGGGGTGAGGGAGGAGGTGTAGGGGGCAAGTGTAGCATTTCCTGTGGTTGCAGGGGAAGGTGCCGGGTGTGGTGGGGTTGGAGGGCAGTGTGGAGCGAACAAAGGAGTCACGGGGAGAGTGGTCTCTCTGGAAAGCAGACATGGGTGGGGATGGAAAAATGTCTTGGGTGGTGGGGTCAGATTGTAGATGGCGGAAGTGTCGGAGGATGATGCGTTGTATCCGGAGGTTGGTGGGGTGGTGTGTGAGAACGAGGGGGATCCTCTTTGGGCGGTTGTGGCGGGGGCGGGGTGTGAGGGATGTGTTGCGGGAGATGCGGTCAAGGGCGTTCTTGACCACTGTGGGGGGAAAGTTGCAGTCCTTGAAGAACTTGGACATCTGGGATGTGCGGGAGTGGAATGCCTTCCTTGAAGAACTTGGACATCTGGGATGTGCGGGAGTGGAATGCCTCTGATCTGATCAGATCTGATCTGTGCTCTGCAGTCCATTCAGTCATGAATGGCTGTGGACAATTAAACAACTCACTGTGCATGAAGACTCCACAAATATCCCCATTCTCAGTGATGAAAGAGCCCAACACATCAGTACAAAAAATAAGCTGAAGTATTCACAATCTTCAGCCAGAAATGACAAAGTGGTATCCATCTCAGCCTCCTCCAGTGGTTCCCAGCATTACAGACATCACTTTTCAGCCAATGTGATTCACTCCACGTGATGTCAAGAAACGGCTGAAAGCATTGGATACTGCAAAGGCTATGAGCCCTGACAACATTCTGACTGAAGACTCGTGCCCCAGAACTTGTCGCTTCCCAAGCTGTTCCAGTACAGCTACAACACTGGTATCTAACTGACAATGTGGAAAATGGCCAGGAGTGTCTTGTACACAAAAAGCAGGATAAATCCAACCTGACCAATTACTGTCCTATCAGTCTCCTCTCGGTCATCAGTAAAGTGATGGAAGGTGTCAGTAACAGTGCTATCAAGCAGCACCTGCTCAGCAATAAACTGCTCAGTGACGCCCAGTTTGGGTTCTGCCAGGACCACTCAGCTCCTGATCTCATTGCAGCCTTGGTTCAAACATGGACAAAAGAGCTGAATTCCAGAGGAGAGATGAGAGTGACAGGCCTTGACATTAAGGCTGCATTTGATTGAGTATGGCATCAAGGATCCCTAGCAAAATAGGAGTCAATGGGTATCGGGGGGCAAACTCTCTGCTGGTCGGTGTCATACCTGGCGCAAAGGAATACAGCTGTGATTGCTGAAGATCAGTTATCTCAGCTACAGGATGTTGCTGCAGGAGTTTGTCAGGGTTGTGTCCTAGGCCCAACCATCTTCAGCTGCTCTATCAATGACCTTCCCTCCATCAGAAGGACAGGGTGGGGATTGTTAGCCAGAGGCTGCAGAGAGGGAGGGGGGGGGAGAGAGAGAGAGAGAGAGAGAGAGAGAGAGAGAGAGAGAGAGAGAGAGAGAGAGAGAGAGAGAGAGAGAGAGAGAGAGAGATACAAATTGCTGACCTTGATGCCTGGGAAGACATTAGCCAGAGGCTGGGAATATGGTTTGGATGCGCCGGGGCATGTGCAAAAACTTGTGAGGAGCGTATCACCAAGGTGAGGCAGAAACTGAGTGTTTGGGAGCACTGCTCCCTCTCTATTGTGGGTGAAAACCTAGTGATCAGGTGTGAGGTACTCTCCCTGTTGTTATATATGGCATAGGTCTGGCACATTCCCAGAATCTGTGCAATTGCAGTCACCCGAGCCGTCTTCCACTTCATCTGGAGGTCTAACATGGACTGTGTCCATAGAGACACCACGTACAAGCCTCTGGATAATGGGGGATGAACATTCCCAACGTCACTGTCATACCGAAGGCCTCCTTTGTTTCTGGCTGCATCAAGCTGTGCGTAGACCTTTGGTACACAAACACCAAGTGTCACTCTGTACTGAGATACCACCTGTCCCTGGTGCTGTGAAGGATGGGACTGGCCATGAATACTCCAAATAGTTGGGCCATTCCCTATCACCTATCCTTCGTGGGGAAGTTTGCAATGAAAAATACTTTTGACCACAAGTCCATCAGCAAGTGGTCAGCATGTAGCATCCTCAAGAACCTGCAGGAAAAGAAGGTGGATCCTGTCACGTTGTACCCTGAGCAGACTGTCAAAGTCATTCAGCAAAATGTCTCATCACGAGAACTTTTCAACAACCACCAAGACAACACTTGGCTGTTGGTGACAAGGGCATTACCCATGAGACCCTAAAAGTACACCCGCACTCTGTGCCACTGCACGCTGCCCTCGAAGAGGCTGCTGGGAGTGGGGGTAGAGGCTGTCACACACCTCCAGCTGGAATGTGCCTTTGCAAAGGAATCTTGGAGAAAGATGCTGTAATTTTTGTAGAAGTTTTTCTCAATCAGGTCTGTGATGCAGCTCTCGGCTCTTTATGGGCTGTTCCCCATGATGCACACTGAGACAAACAGTGACGACACCTGGAGGACCATCAAATCAGTAAAAGACACTCTCTGGTCTGCCTGAGACTTGTTAATCTTCCAGAACAAGGAGCTGACCCCGACTGAGTGTTACAGGCTGGTATTCCTGCACTGATGGATGAACTAAAGTTTGAGGCAGCTGCCAAGGCATAGTGGGGGGAAAGAAAACACGTTCAAAGCTCTTTCAGCCAAAGTTTAATGGGGGCCTAAGGATCTTGCCTAAAGACCCAAAAGAACCCTCCACATTAGACGCGGATTCACCTGCAGATTCGTCAACATTGTCTACTGGATTCGCTGCTCCCAATAGGGCCTCCTCTACATTGTTGAGATCAAGCAGAGGCTCGGGGACCGCCTCGTAGAGCACCTGCGCTATGTTTTTGCGACAAACACCTCCCAGTCGCAAACCTGTTGTAACACCCACACCCTGGGGGACATGTCCACCCTGGGCCTCCTCCTCCAGTGTCACAATGACGCTGCCCAGAAACTGTAGGAGCAGCATCTCGTATTCCACCTCGGGGGCCTACAGCCCAATGGCCTGTGGAGTGTGGATTTTACCAGTTTTAAAAATCTCCCCAACCCTTAACCACAACCATAGATTATCATTTGTACTGGAAGGCAAATGGTTCCATCCCATCATCAAGGGTGGAATTATTTAGGTTTTAGAAACGTAGAAAAGGGACTTTTTCTTTTGTTCACCTTCTATTCCTGTCGAGAACAATATATATTATATATAAATATATATACACACACCACCCAAGTGACTAGAGTACTCCATCTCGTTAATGGCGCCGCAAACGGAGCACGCTCAGGGACAGGAAACCCACATGCGCAGGTAAAACGGGGGCGGGGTCAACGTGAGAGGCGGGCCGTCCAGTGCGAAGGGCGGGGCCTGTCCGAAGGCACGTGTCAATATAAGGGAGGGGCGCTCAGTGGGAGGGGCGCGGCCTGCGTTGGCAGCAGAGGGCGGCCAAAGGGGCGGGGCCTGAGCACTTGAGGGTGGAGCTGGCGTAAGGAGCGGTGCCTGAGTGAGGGGCGCGGCATCGGTCCGGGAAGGTCAAAAATCACACGACACCGGGTTATTAGTCCAACACATTTATTTGAAAACACAAGCTTCAGTGTCACCGAGGAAGGAATAGAGATGCGAAAGCTCGTGTTTTCAAATAAAGATTCTCTGAAGAAGGGCCTAGGACCGAAACGTCAGCCTTCCTGCTCTCTGATGGTGCTTGTTCATCCAGCTCCACACCTTGTTATCTTTTTTTTCACATAAACGTATTCGACTATAACCGGTTGTCAAGTGACATTTGTCCTCGTCCAAGGCCCCCCACTCCAAAATTGCACCTCCACGTGATGAGTCTGCCATGGAGGATGGGCGGGCGGAGCCTGTGGGGGGTGGGGACAGAGAGCGGGGGCGGGGACAGAGCGTGGGGACGGGGAGTGCGCGCGGCCCAGCTGAGGAGGCGGCGCCGTGATAGGGGCTCGAGCGAGGAGGAGGCGGCGCCGCCATGATAGGGACTTGAGCGAGGAGGAGGCGGCGCCGCCATGATAGGGGCTTGAGCGAGGAGGAGGCGGCGCCGCCATGATAGGGGCTTGAGCGAGGAGGAGGCGGCGGCGGCGCCGCCATGATAGGGGCTTGAGCGAGGAGGAGGCGGCGGCGGCGGCGCCGCCATGATAGGGGCTTGAGCGAGGAGGGGGCGGCGCCGCCATGATAGGGGCTTGAGCGAGGAGGAGGCGGCGGCGGCGCCGCCATGATAGGGGCTTGAGCGAGGAGGAGGCGGCGGCGGCGCCGCCATGATAGGGGCTTGAGCGAGGAGGAGGCGGCGCCGCCATGATAGGGGCTTGAGCGAGGAGGAGGCGGCGGCGGCGCCGCCATGATAGGGGCTTGAGCGAGGAGGAGGCGGCGGCGGCGCCGCCATGATAGGGGCTTGAGTGAGGAGGAGGCGGCGCCGTGATAGGGGCTTGAGCGAGGAGGAGGCGGCGCCGCCATGATAGGGGCTTGTGCGAGGAGGAGGCAGGAGACATGGGGGACTTGACTCTGAAGACGGAGCTTATCGTGGACAAATTGTTTGAAGAGGAGGAGGAAGAAGACTCCCTGGATGTCGATAGCGGCGGCAGCCAAGGTACGGTCTCCAAATCGCATCCAGGCCTCAGGAGCCCTCGCCACATCATTCCCCAATTACTAGCCCCCGGGGGACGTTTCCAAATCAGTGACACCCCCCTCTACCCAACCATAGAGAGTATTCTCCAAACCTGCCACTGTTCCTCTGAATAACTACCTGTTTCCCTGTGAACATTCTGAACCTTGCCACATTTCCTAATTCTACCCCCCCCCACCCCACCTTCCCTTTCCCCACCCTGAGTAAGTCTCCAAATCTCCAGTCTAAGTGGAAGAAAGTTGCGGGTTCGGACAAACCAAATAGCAAAGTACAGTTTCAGCCGCTCTCCTGCCAAATCCGTTTGGTGCCACTTCGAGGGAGCTTGGCGTGCCTCACTCCCTCCCTCACTCACACCGCCTTCTGTGTGTAAAACAAAAACTTCTTCACACGTCTCCTCTCTCACTTAAACCTTTGACATTTCCGCCCCGGGAGAAAAAAAAGATTGTGACTACCTACCCCATGCGAGCCTCTCATGATTTTTACATGCTTTCATCAGGTCATCCCTCAGCTTGGAAAGTGCTGCCGGGGCAGCTACTAGAAGGCAGACCCATGAGCAGGCAGCGAATAGAGCAATGTGGACCATGTGCAGGCAAATGGAATTAGTTTAGAATGATGCCTAGGTTTACATGCACATGTTGGGCTGAAAGGCCTGTTCCTGTGCTGTATTATTTTTGTTTATTCACACAGTATAAAAGGAAGATTCAGATGCTGCAAATTCTGTCTCTTGTGTTCACTAGAACCAATAATCAAATTGGAATATCAGTTGACCTTGTGCGATTCCAACTTGTTTCTTTTTTAATCAGCCACCTGTATGAAGATGGCCCCAGCATTTTTAGTGTAAAAAGATGACAAAGAAAATCTCCCTCTTGGTGTCCTTCCTGTGCCTTTTGGTTTGACAGCATTGGGGACAACTAACTGGCTTCTTATAACAGCATTCCACTATGATTGAAACTTTGTCATAACTGGTTTAACTGGACTTTCAATTGCCTGTCAACTTCACTAGTTCTCACATCAAGGTGTAGAGCTGGATGAACACAGCAGGTCAAGCAGCATCATAGGAGCAGGAAGGCTGACGTTTCAGGCCTAGACCCTTCATCACCTGAAACATCAGCCTTCCTGCTCCTATGATGCTGTTTGGCCTTTTGTGTTCATCCAGCTCTACACCTTGTTATCTCAGGTTCTCCAGCATCTGCTGTTCCTATTATCTCTGGTTTTCACATCATGCAATTTTATGTTTACAATCATGAGTTTGGGCTTAAGACAGATTGCCTAAGGAGAAGGCAAGGTCAAGAACTATCTTCAGAGTTGGTCTTATTTAGAGCTCTGCTTATCGTATTTTCAGATTAAGTACTCTTACATGTAACTTGAGATATAACAGCAAGGTTTGAGTCTGAAAATATAAAAACTATTCTGTGTTTCTCTGTTCAAATCTTTTCATAACTCTGAGAATCTAGCTAACTCCGCCCATGCTATGCTTGGAGCAGCTCCTTGATATTGCTAAAAGGTTGTATTGATTGTCCTTAAGCCCTTTTATGAAACACCGGTCACATTGTTGTCAAAGCAATGATTCTTAAAAAAAATACAGGCCCTGTAGTCAACTGGGCTGTAAAAAGAAAAAGAAACCTGGCAAAAAATTGCATCAGAAAGAAAGGAGAAAGAGAATGGCTAGAAGACAGGCCTCAGAGTATTAAAAACCGAAAGAACTGTGGATGTTGGAAAACAGAAACAAAATTTAAAAATTGCTGAAGAAATTCGGGTCTGGCTACTGAACCCGAGTTAATGTTTTAAGTCTGGTGACCTTCCTCATGCTTCTATTTTATTACCAGGTTTGGTTTGCTTGCCTCTAATAGCCATGTGATTTTATGTGATTTGCTGGAGGATAGCTTGTTAATGTGGATTTTTCTCCAGAGCTCAGTCAATAATGGCAACCCTGTTTCATGTTTTTCTTTTGGTGATTGAGAGTGCATAAACGATATAGAAAACAAGACTATGTACTTAATCTCTCCATCCCTAAGCACCCAGAACTTTAAAGAGCTCCTATTCCTTGTTTCTCAGTACACTGACACCCATTTGGATTCCACTTCAGATGCAGGACAAGCTTTGTTCAGATTTTTTAAAAATTTATTCAGTTGTGAGATGTGGGCATCGCTGGCTGGGCCAGCATTTATTGCCTTTCCTTAGTTGCCCCTTGACAAGGCGGTGCTGAGCCGCCTTCTTGAAATGCTGCCTGCTGTGGGTTGACTCCCAGGGAGTTTCAGGATTTTTGACCGAATACATGACCATCTCGGTCACATCTCTGAGGTGCTGCTCTGCTGTTCCATGTGAATCCTTCCTATATTACCTCCCCAGTCCCTCATATGTTGGACTCCAGATTGCTACAGTAAGTATTTCTGGAGTGTGTGAAACTCTCCCACTAAAGGGGGAAGGAGTGGCGATACATTTCCAAATGAGGATAGTCAGTGGCTTGGAGGGGAACATGAAGTTGGTGGTGCTCCTAGGTATTTGCCCTTGGCCTTCTACGTTGAAGTGGTCGTGGATTTGGAAGGTGCTTTCTGAGGATCTTGGGTGCATCTCATAGTACACATTGCTGCTACTGATCTTCAAAGGATGGGGGGAGTTAGATGGTTGTGGATGTAGTGCCAATCATGCTGGTTGCTTGGTTTTGGGTGGTGCCAAAATTCTTGAGTATTGTTGGGGCTGCACTCATCTGGGCAAGTGGGGAGTATTCCATCACGCTGCTGACTTGTGCCTTGGAGATTGTGCACTGACTTTGGGAAGTCAGGAGGTGTGTTAGTTGCCGCAGTATTCCTAGCCTCTGACCTGCTCTCGTAGCCAGTGTGTTTATGTGGTGAGCCCAGTTGAATTTCTAGTCAATGATAACGCCCAGACTGTTGACAGTGGGGGAATTCAGTGATGATAACACCGTTGAAAGTCAAGGGGTACAGATGAGATTGCTCTTATTGGTGATGGTCATAGCCTAGCAGTTGTGTGGCATGAAAATTACTTGCCACTTGTCAATCCAAGCATGGATATTGTCCAGATCTTGTTGCTTTGGACTGTTTGATTTACTTGGAAGTTGGAGAAGCATGGATTTATTAGGGATAGTCAACATGGCTTTGTGTGGGGACGTCTTGACTGACAAACTTGATTTTTTTTGAGGAAGTGATAAGGATTGTTGCCTGTTTCTGTGCTGTACTGTTCTGTGTTCTAACTTGTGGATGGTACTGTTTGTATTTGCTGCCATTATACTTCTAGGTGGTGGGTTTGAAACGAACTGACAAGAGATCTTTGAATGCTACCATGTATCTTATAGATGGTACATGCTGTAGCAATAGGAGTGAATATTTAAGATGGGATGCTAATGAAACAGGCTGCTTTATCCTGCATATTACTGAGCTTTTTTGAGTGTTGATAGAGCTGCATTTATCCAGACGAGTGAGATATATTCCATCAGGCTTCTGATTTGTGCCTTGTAGATGGTGGACAGGCTTTGGGGAGTCAGGAGGTGAGTTACTCGCAACAACATTCCTAGCCTCTGACCTGTTGTTGTCACAGTACTTATGAGTAGTTCAATTTATAGTCAAAGGTAAACCGCAGGATTTTGATAGCATGGGATTCAGTGATGGTAATGCCATTGAATGTCAAGGGATGATGGCTAAATTCTCTAGTTGGAGATGGTCATTGACTGGCACTTGTGTGGTGTGAATGTTACATGTTACTTGTCACTTGTCAACCCAAGCCTGGATATTGTCCAGGCATTGTTGCATTTGGACAGGGCAGTACCTGAGGAATTGTAAATGGTGCTGAACACGGCCTCCAGTGAGATCCCCACTTCTGACCTTATGATGGAGGGAAGGTCATTGAAGTAGCTGAAGATGGTGGAGTCTAGGCTACTCCCGAAGGAACTCCTGCAGAGATATCCTGGAACTGAGATGACTGACCTCCAACAACCACAACCATCCTCCTGTGTGCCAGGTATGACTCCGACCAGCAGAAAGTTTTCTCTCTGATTCCATTTATCCCAGGTTTGCTACAGAACATTGATGCCATACTCAATCAAATGTGGCCTCAATGTCTAGGACAGACATTCTCACCCTCGCCTCTAGATAAAATGTTTGAACAAAATGGGGTCAGGAGCTAAATGGTCTTGGTTGAACCCAAACTGAACATCAGTGAGCAGGTTATTCCTTTGCAAGCACACTTGACAACACTGTTGCTCACTTTACTGATGATAAAGTATTCGGATGGAGAGCTAATTAGGTGGCTTGGATTTGTCCTGAATGATTTTTTATTCACATTGTCAAATCAATGCCAATTTTGTAACTGTGTTGGACTAGCTGGTGTAGGGATGTAGCTTGTTCAGGGCTACAGCTTGATGATGTCAGGGCCTTTGCCCTGGGTGGAACTGATCACTTTTATAAAAGGTTTGTTTTAATGCATTCGTGGGATCTGGGTGTCACTATCTGGGCAATAAACGCTGGCCCATTCTTAATTGCCAGAGGACAGTTGAGTCAACTGCATTGATGTGGGTCTAGAGTAGCATAAAGGTCAAATAGGGTAAGAAAGGTAGTTACCTTCCCTAGAGAATATTCGTGAATCAGATGGTTTACTCAGACAATGGTTTCATGCTCATTAATGGACTGTTCCTGAATTCCAGGTTTTTAAATTCTACCATCTGCATGGCAGGTCCCCAGAGCATTACATGGGTCTCTGGATAAATAGTCTAGCAGTTATATCACAAGGCCATCACCACTTCTTGGAAAGGAAGGGACTGAACTTGAATCTGTTGCTTACTTGAGAAGAATTTGAGATGGAGCACCTACTTAGTACATAAGGCTGAAAATGCTGATGGGAGATTTTTGGAGCTTCCTCCAGTGAGTTGTTAAAATGTTCACCACTATTCGTTACTGAATGTGACAGGAGTGCAGATCTTAAATCTGCTCCATTGGTTGTATGATCACATGGTTGTGTGTGAAATTTGCATCCAGTATTTGGCATGCAAGGAGTCCTATGGTGTAGGTTGTTTTCAGATTGGTTCCTCATTTTTAGGTATGCCTTGAACCACAGTTGTTCCAATGGTTTGATAGTAATGGTAGACTGGGCCACATTACAGACTGTGAGGTTACAGATTGTGATTGAATATTATTCTTCTTGAAGCCCAGGTATGAAGTACTGAATCAGTTCAAAGTCTTTTCCATTTAGCACAGTGGTATTGTGAAGATGGGATTCTATCTCCACAACAAAGCAATTCGATGTTCGCTTCCACCAATAGTGTCATGGACTGAAGCAGGTAGGAGGGTAAGAATGTGAAGTTATGTAGGCTTTTTGTTCTTGTAGTTCCCCTTACCACCTGCCACAGACCCAGTCTAGTGGCTTTGTGCTTTAGGATTTGGCCAGCTCAATCAGTAATGCTGCTGCTGAGTCACTCTTGGTGGTGGACTTTGAAGCACTTGCCACACTCGGTGCTTCCTCAAAGACGAGAACTGAATCATCGACCAAGACTGGTGTGGTGCATATAATCCACTAGAGAGTTCCTTGTTCCTGTTTGGCTTGACATCTCCTTCAGACTGTCATGATTTATTTTTGTTTCTTTTCACTGATAAATTATAGAAATGAGGAGGATAATATGTTGGCTTCATATATAATGTATTCTGTATTCCAGAGGATGAAGTAGCTCGCAACGTAGCTCAGTGTCTACGGAAGCTTGGGGATGAGTACAATGCAATGATAGAATCACATATCAAGAAACTTAAGCCAGAGTTAAATCATTTGGCAAAAAAACAGGTATGTAAAATCTTGTTTGAAATAGATGTAGAACCTTGGAAGATGCAACAAGTATTCCTGTGTTTTGCACACTAACACAAGCAGCCGTTATTACACTCAGGTCCCAGCAGAGGTGCTATCTTGGTAGCCAGAGGCTGGATGTTCAAGTTACCGCCTTATCAGCAGTTTCAAGGTCTTAAATTCCACTTCCTATTGCTTTGAATCAGTCATCGTCACAAAGCTGTACAGCATGGAAATAGACCCGTCGGTCCAACTCGTTTGTACCAACCAAATATCCTACATTAACCTAGTCCCATTTGCCAGCATTTGGCCCATATCCCTCAACCATTCCTATTAACGATCCATCCAAATGCCTTTTAGATGTTGTAATCGTACCAGCCTCCACCACTTTCTCTGGCAGCTCATTCCATACGCGCACCACTCTCTATGTGAAAAAGTTGCCTCCTTGGTCCCTTGTAAATCTTTCCCATCTGACCCCAAACATATGCCCGCTAGTTTTGGACTCTCCCACCCTGGGAAAAAGACCTCCGGCTATTCACTCTGTCCTTGCCCCTCATGATTTTGTAAACCTGAGGTCACCCCTCAGCCTCAGAAGCTCTAGGGAAAATAGGCCCAGCCTATTCAGCACCTCTCTATAGCTCAAACCCTCCATCCTGGCAACATCCTTTTAAATCTTTTCTGAACTCTTTCTTGTTTCACAATATCCTTCCTACAGGAGGGAGACCAGAAGTACGCACAGTATTCCAAAAGTGGCCTCACCAATGTTCTGTATAGCTGCAACATGACCTCCCAACTCCTGTAGCCAATGCAGTCTTCCAAAAAAAAGGCAAGAATACCAATCACCTTCACTATTCTGTCTATCTGCGACTCCACTTTCAAGGAACGATGAACCTGCACTCCAACGTCTCTTTGTTCAGCAGTACTCAACAGGACCATACTATTAAATGTATAAGTACTACCCTGATTTGCCTTTCCAAAATGCAGCACCTCACATTTATCTGAATTAAACTCTATCTGCTTGGTCCGTTGGCCCATCTCATCATGCTCTGGTTGTACTATAACGTAACTTTCGGTGTCTACACTTTTGGCATCATCTGGAAAACCTCCTACCCATACCTCTGTGTTGACATTCAAATCATCTATATAAATGACAAAAAGCAGTGGACCCAGCACCGATCCCTGTGGCCACCACTGGTCACAGGCCACCAGTCTGAAAAGCAACCATCCGCCACGACCCTCTGTCTTCTACCTTCGAGCCAGTACTGTATCCAAATGGCTAGTTATTCCTGTATTCTGTATGACCTAAAACTTTGCTATACATTCTAGCATGAGGGCCATTGTTGAACACCTTACTGAAATCCATATAGGTTCACTGCTCTGCTCTCATCAATCCTCTTTGTTACTACTTCAAAAAACTCAATCAAGTTAGTGAGACTGTTCCCCATGCTCAAGGCCATGTTGACTATCCCTAGTCAGTCCTTGCCTTTCCAAATACATGTAAACCCTGTTCCTCAGAATTTCCTCCAACAACTTGCCCATCATTGTCAGGTTCAGCAGTCTGTAGTTTGCTGGCTTTTCCTTACCACCTTTCTTAAATAGTGGCACCACATTAGCCAACCTCCAGACTTCAAGCACTTCACCTGTGGCTATCAGTGATACAGGTATCTTATCAAGAGGCCCAGCAATTGCTTCCCACAGAGTTCTAGGGTCTACCTAATCAGGTCCAGTCACGCATTTTTTTTATTAGTACCGAGAGCTCAGGCTGCAACCAATTATAAACCTGCTGTTGAGAGTTAGCAAATTATAAAGTTGCAGTAACTTTGGGAATACTTAAAACCTTGTCATTCATTTAAGGAGAAAGCAACAGAATGATTGCTACTAATTCTCCCTTAGATTAACAGGGAATTGGAGCTGTAATTCTAGAGGGACCCCAGGGACAGGTCATTAAAGAATGCTTGTTTTTTGATTTAAAACAGTATGTCATGATTAAAGTGATTTAGAATTTGACAGTTGATTGCCAATTTTACAAGTTAATATATTTAGAATACCCATCACAATTGTCACAATACCCACCAACTCTTCCCCACCCTTCCTCACAATCACCGTTCCCCATCCAACACCCCACCCTCTTAAACACTGTATCCATCACACTGTCGCTGTCAGTCATCTGTGTGCGTGCACATTCACACACACACTCGCTCTCTCTCATTATTCATCCAAATTCTCAGCCTCCTAGATACACCCTTTCCTTGGTGTCAGTTATTTTGTCACAGAAACAGGCAGTTTGACCTATTTGCACCATCTTTAAGTGTCATGCTGGCTTGCTCCTTAATCTTCTCTCATCTCTTGATTATCTCCTTTCCCTACTGAAGCTTGAGGTGGCGCTCCTATCCTGCTCTGTCCAGTTCAATCTGCTTCCATTATTCCTGAGTCGTTAATGCTCTACATCTCCCTATGCTGCAGCCTAAAACACTCTTCCCAGCCTCTGTAAATACATGTGAAATAACCAATATTTAAAAATGAATATTTAAAGATACTTAAGTTGTGTATTTGATACTGTTTATAGTAAATTATTGCCGTTTGCTTCATGCTCCAGAGATTTTAGAACTTAAAAATTACAGACCTGACTCTGCAAACCATCAGATGCAATAACATTTAACCATATCACTTTTATTAGGCTGGGTGGGTGTGAGAATTGAGCAGTCTGTTGTATTGTTACACAGAGGACATGAGGAAGAATGCACACAGGTTGTTTTAATGTGGAAAAAGGGACTTCGGAGCATTCGGTTCCTTCCTTGATAGAAAGCTTCTCCACACTGGTCACCAGTCAACTCAGAAGTAGCCAGGATGGTACAAACCCTCTCTGCTGCTTTGGTTGAGGTTTATACTTCATTTTGATGTGAAAGCACAAGTCATAGTTGCGCGGAAGAAAGCATCAACGAAACAGGAGAGTGAGGTTAAGTGACATTAAGTTTACCTTTCAGGACTACTTCCTCAGGCCTTGAAAGAAGTGACTAGTGAGATAGTTGGTACTTTAGGTGCTTTGGAAAATGAAATCCAGATTTGAGACAAGTTCCATTAGACTGAAAAATGATGAATGTAACTCCTTTTAGTTTTAAAGGGAGAGTGATGGAAAGCAGGAAGCTAAAGGTCAGATGCTATGACATCTGACATAGGTATAACATTACAAGCTATTATTAATGATGTAATTGTAGGACACTTAGGTAATTCAAGGTAATCGGGCAAATTGAGCAAGATCTGGTGAAAGATAAATCAAGTTTAAGCAACTTATTGGAGTTTTTTGAAGATGTAGATAACGGGGAAACCAATGGATATTTTGTACTTGAATTTCCAAATGACATATGATAAGGTTACATAGATATTTGAAAAGAATAAAATTGTTGTAGAGACATACGAAAGTAAATAAAAGGTTGTTTCCTCGAAGAGAGCCAAAGTTGGCATAAATGGCACAATTTTTGAATGCTGAGATGGAATGAGTGATGTTCCACAGGGATCTATCTTTTGAGCCACTCATGAATGACTTGGATGAAGGGACTAATAGATATTTTTAAACAACCTGTTCAGGTAGGTGTTGACACACCTCTGGAGCAGGTGGGACTTGAATCCAAGCCTTTTGGTTTAGAGTTAGGTGAATTTACACTACCGTGAGTTAAAAGGAGCCGTCAAAATCCAGAAACATGAACTGCATGGAAACCCTATGAGCCTGACATGATTTGAACATTCTGATCTGAAGTCAGGCTAAAGACTGTTGTGCCACAAGCCTACCCCAGGAATGATGGTGTACCTGATCAATTTGCTGATGTCACAGAAACAGACAGCAAAGCTGTGAGGAGAACATGGGGGCGCAAAGGGACACAGGTCAAGTGACTGGGCAAAATGCGAAAAGATGTCAAATTGTCTATTTTGGCACGAAGAGTTAAAAAGAAGTGCATTAGCTAAATATTGAGAGGTTGCAGTGTTTGGAGATGCAGAGGTATTCGGGCGACTTAGTGCATCGATTATAAGAGGTTAGCATGCAGGTAGAGCAAGTAATCGGGAAAGCTAATAGAATGTGTGTTTATTGCAGGGGGAATTGAATACAAAAGAGGGAGGTTATGCTTCAGTTTCATAGGGCATTGGTGAGACCACATCTGGAGAACTACAGAGGGAAAATCACCATAGACTTAGAGGACTATCAGCTATTTCTCAGTTGAGAGAGCGATGACTGGTGGTGGTTTTAACCTGAGGATCACCATGCCTCAGGCAAGGGCAGAGGTTGAGAAGGAGAATTCTTTGTGGTGATCTCACTGTTGATATTGCTGCGTCGTAAATCAGCTGTCCGGCCAACTGAGTTGACCTTCCTTAAGGAAAAATGTAATCGCTTTGGAGGCAGTTTAGAAAAGGTTTACCAGACTACTAGCTGGATAGAGTGGGTTGTCGTATGTCTTACCTAATACCATGGATCACTGTTTAAAAATACAGGGTGATTCGTTTCAAGTCAGATGAGGAAGAGTTTTTTCTCAGAGTTGAGATTATTTGGAGTTATCTTGCTTAAAAGTTGCTGTAAGAAGAGTCTTTAAATATTTTTAAGGCAGAAATAGGTTCTTGAATAGCAAGCAAGTGAGAGGTCATCAGGTCGGTGGCCATGTGGAGTAATCAGAGGACGTGATTTTGACTGATGGAACAGGCTTGAGGGCCGAGTGGCCACTCCTCCTAAATTGTATGTTTTTTATGGATAGGATAGCTAGATGAAGATAATCAAGAAATTATCTCTTTGTATCCTGGATGGATTTAACAATGTGAAGACCTATTTACTTGATAACCTTTGTTTTTTCCGTTTCTAATGTTCCCTCCAGAGTATGGAAATATTTTCTAGCATGGTGACCGAGCTAAGTAATAATTCTGAAATGCAGACATATCGACAACAGCTGGGTTTTGAGATGACCCTCCTGAAAATTGCTGTCACCCTGGGACTTGGGATAGTTAAGGAATCACCTAGTCTGCTTCCTGCCGTCAAGGATGTCATGGTAAACTTCATCAATTCAAAACTGCTGAGCTGGGTTCAACGTTCAGGAGGATGGGTAAGTACAATGCCCATTTCATGTTGGGGCATCACTTTTTCAAGGCCATTTCTTATTTAGGAAAGCAGTATTAACACAGTGTCCCTTCCCTCTGTGTGTATACTTTTATCAGAAAGCAGTTTGAATTGCACTTTTGGCTGAATGGTTCAAGTCCTACTCCAGCAATTTGAGCACTAAATCTAGGCGGACCGATCCGCGCTGTGCTGACTTAGTCTGGCATTACAGAGAAGTAGGAGTTGGCCATTCAGCCTGTCAGACTGCTCAGATATTCAGATATTCTCAGATAAATGTAAGGCATTTGATAAGGTTCCCCACGGCAGGCTCATTCATAAAGTCAGGAGGTATGGGATACAGGGTGACTTGGCTGTCTGGATTCAGAATTGGTTGGCTGACAGGAGGCAGAGTGGTTGTAGATGGTAAGTGTTCTGCCTGGAGGTCAGTGCTGAGTGGTGTCCCGCAGGGCTCTGTTCTTGGGCCTCTGCTCTTTGTAGTTTTTATAAATGACTTCGATGAGGAGGTTGAGGGGTGGGTTAGTATGTTTGCTGATGACACAAAGGTTGGCGGTGCCGTTGATAGTATCGAGGGCTATTGCAGGCTTCAGCGAGACATTGACAGAATGCAGAGCTGGGCTGAGAAATGGCAGATGGAGTTCAACCTGGATAAATGTGAAGTGATGCATTTTGGAAGGTTGAACTTAAATGCTGAATATAGGATTAAAGGCAGGATTCTCGGCAGTGTGGAGGAACAGCGGGATCTTGGTGTTCAAGTGCATAGCTCCCTCAAAGTTGCCACCCAAGTGGATAAGGTTGTTAAGAAAGCATATGGTGTTTTGGCTTTCATTAACAGGGGGATCGAGTTTAAGAGCTGTGAGGTTATGCTGCAGCTCTACAAAACCCTGGTGAGACCACACGTGGAATATTGTGTCCAGTTCTGGTCGCCCTATTATAGGAAGGATGTGGAGGCTTTGGAGAGGGTGCAAAGGAGGTTTACCAGGATGCTGCCTAGACTGGAGGGCTTGTCTTACGAGGAGAGGTTGACTGAGCTCGGACTTTTCTCTCTGGAGAGAAGGAGGAAGAGAGGTGACCTGCTCGAGGTGTACAAGGTAATGAGAGGCATGGATAGATTCGATAGCCAGAGACTTTTCCCCAGGGCAGGATTGACTGCCACAAGGGGTCATAGTTTTAAGATGTTATGAGGAAGGTATAGAGGAGACATCAGAGGGAGGTTCTTCACCCGAGAGTTGTGAGCGCATGGAATAGTTTACCAGTGGTAGTCGTGGAAGCGGAGTCATTAGTGACATTTAAGCGACTGCTGGCCATGCACATGGACAGCAGTGAATTGAGGGGAATGTAGGTTAGGTTATTTTATTTTTGGATTAGGATTATTCCACAGCACAACATCGTGGGCTGAAGGGCCAGTACTGTGCTGTATTGTTCTATGTTCTATGTTCTATGTTCAGTTCGATTATGGGTGATCCTCTACCTCAATGCCACTTTCCACATCCCTCTATGTCATTGTCTCCAGAAATAGATTGGTTTTTGTCTTAAGGATGCCTAACTTCCACAAATCTTTAAGGAGAGAATTCCACAGATTGACCAACTTTTGAGTGGAAAAAACATTTTCTTGTCTCAGTCCAAAAAGCCCCTTATTCTGAGATTGTCTCCTCATTCTAGAGTCACCAACCAGGGGAAACTTCTACCTCTGTCACCTCTGTCTTCCAGTAAGAATTTTGTAAGCTGTTTGCTGAAATCACCCACCATTCTTATAAACTTTAGAGAATATACACCTACTCCATAATATGGTCTATCTTGCATGATCTAGCCCATTCACTTACCCTGTCCAATTCCACTTGAAGGCTCGTTGCATCTTCCTCAGAATATGCATTCCACCCAGTTTGGTATCATCAGCAACTTTGGAAATACTACAATTGGCTCCCAGGTTTAAATCATTTGTATAGATTGTTAATAGTTGTGGATTCTGAACTAATGCGGGTGATACCCCAGTAGTCACAGCCTTCCATCCTGAAAGTGCTCTACATGTACATTCTGGCTGTCAACCAATTCTCATATAGTTCCCACAATTTTATTTACTAATCTTCTGTAGTGCCATCTGAAAATCCAATTACACACCATCCACTGGTTCTGCTCAATCTATGCTGCAAGTAATATCCTTGAAAGAGTCCAACACGAATTCCCCTTCGTTCATCCATATTGACTCTCAAATTTTATTGTTCTTTTCCAAGTGTCCAATTATCCTCCATAGTAATAGATTTTCACATTCGCCCTCTTCCTCCTTTCTTAAAGAATAGAATTATATTTATTACTTTACAGTCCACAGAAACCTTTCCAGAATCGGCAAATATGAAAGTTAACCACCAAAGGATCCACTATTTTTCTAGCCGCCTCCTTCAACTTCCTGGGATGAAGCTCATAGAGCAGGGAAACACCATTCTATCCAACACATCCATGCCGACCAGACCTCCCAATTTGAGCTAGTCCCATTTACCAATATTTGGGCTCATATCCCTCATAGCCCTTCCTGTTGATATACCCACTCAGATGCCTTTTAAATGTTGTAATTGTACCAACGTCCACCACTTCCTCTGGCAGATCATTCCATTTACACACCATCCTCTGAGGGGGTATAAGTTACCCCTCAGGTCCTTTATAAATCTTTTCCCTCTCACCTTAAAACTATGCCCTCTAGCTTTGGACTGACCCACCCTAGGAAAAAGACCTTGGGTATTCACCCTATCCATGCTCCTTACAATTTGATAAACCTTTCAAGGTAACCCCTCAGCCTCCAATGCTCCAGATAAAAAAAGCCCCAGCCTACTTGGTGTCTGTCAATAGCTCAAACCGACCAACCTGGCAACATCCTTGTGAACCTTTTCTGTACACTGTCAGGTTTAACAACATCCTTCCTGTAGGAGGGTGACTAGATTGTATGCAGTATTCAAAAAGTGGCCTCACCACTGTCCCATAACGTGGCATCCCAACTCCTATACTCTATGTTCTGACCAATGAAGCAAGTATACCAAACACCACCTTCACCACCCTGTCTATCTGCAACTCCAGTTTCAAAGCACTATGCACCTGCACCTCCGGGTCTCTGTTTGTCAACACTCCTCAGCAACCTACCACTAACACTGTAAGTCCTGCCCTGGTTTGTCTTACCAAAATGTAATATCTCACCTTTATCTAAATTCAAGTCCATCTGCCATGCCTCGATCCATTGGCCTGTCTGATCAAGGTCCCGTTGTACCCTAAGATAATCTTCTTCAATACCCACTACACCACCTATTTTGGTATCATCTGCAAAGTTACTAACCATACCTCCTAGAGTCACATCCAAGTCATTTATTATAAATGGCAAAATGCAGTGAACTCAGCACCAATCCTTCTGGCACACTACTGGTCACAGGCCTCCAGTCCAAAAAAGATCTCTACTATCACACTTTGTCTCCTACTTGATCCAGGAGGTGTATCATCAGCTTTCAATCTGGTTTCAAGTGCGCTTTACTTCACAGCTCACTCTGTTCACCTTTCACTAAGGGATACTCTCCTGACTTTGCAGCCATTACTGGCTATGTAATTTGAAAACCTTGTCTCTTGTATCAAAATTCTGAGTCACGAGCTAGTTTAGTTTCTTTGTCAGAGATGTTGGTTTTTGGATGTGAAATTAAGGGACGGGATCTGATCTCCCTTCTTGGTTAGATTTCACAGGTGTTCTGACACTATGCAACTAAAAGTGGGGAATTCTTTCTCTTTTGGCATTTATCTGTCAGTCAACACCAATTGTTTTATTGTTTCATGTTTATGTATTTTTTTTCCCCAATGTAAATTGGCTGCTACATTTCTTTGTAGCACAGACTTTACTTTGGAAGTAATTAATTAGCTCTGGCATGCCTTTAGAACTTGCCTGGGTCATCCTAGGACATGACTGCTATCATTGGATGGAAGCTAAGCCTCAGCTTCGTAGAGTTACAGACCCAGTTAACATGTAGCTGTTTCTAAAAGTGCTGCAGAAAATCCGAAAGCTCTTCCGAACTGTTCCGATTCATTTCCAAGAAGGCTAATATTAGATTTGAGACACTAACCCTGTTTCTCTTTCCCAAGTCTTGGAGAAACGCAGGAGGGTCTGGCAGCATCTGTTCTTGTTTCAGGTCTCCATCCGCACACTTTACTTCTATTTCTGGTCTACTTTCTGTTTTTGTTTCAGATTTCCAATATCTGCAGTTCTTTGTTTTATTAAAACACAAAAGCAAAGTTGCCAAACCCTAACCCTCATCAAGAAGATATTGGGTGTGAAATGTAAACTATTAACTATTACTTTATTTTTCTACTATTCTATGAAGTAATGCTTACGTTTTTAACTCTCTTTGAACTACTTTGTACCGAGGTACCTTGGATATCTAAGATGGTGCCATCTTTGGCGACATTTTGCACTTTTCACAGTACTCCTGTACTTACGTACTTGACTACACGTGACAGTAAAAATGTAAAATCTAAATCTATTTGGGTTTGTGTGGGCAGCGTGGAACAGCCATATAAACAAGTTGGTCATAGCCTAAGCCAAACAAGGGCATCTGAAATGGTAACTAAAGCTTCGTTGTGTCAACCCACAGAGCAAAGCGGGGAGGAAAAAACACCCCTGGGGACCTTCCACTTAGTGACTCCTGCAATGTGGACAGGATTGGCTCAGCTGAGATGGTTACTCAGACAGCAGGGCAAGAGGATTATTTAGAATGATACAGGGACCAAGAGTAAGACCCCTTAAAGAACAAAGAGGTAGTCTTTGTGTTGAGCCTCTGATCTTGGGAGAGATAGCAAATGACTATTTTGCATTGGCGTCTACTGTGGAGAAAAATGGAGGCTAGAGTAGTCAGAAATAAATACTGAAGTTTTGACAACAGTTCATATTACAGAAGAGAAAATGCCAGAGGTCTTATAAAATATAAAGGCGATAAATCTCCAGGACCTGATCTAATGTATCCCAGGACGTCATGGGAAGTTAGGAAATTGCGGGGCCCCTTGCAGAAATATTTGTATCATCTTTAAATAAGAGTGAGGTGCCAGATGACTGGAGATTGGCTGATCTGCCTTTAAGAAAGGATGTAAGGAGAAGCCTGGGAATTATAGACTGGTGAGTCTGACTTCAGCGGTGCATAACTTCTTGGAGGAGATTCTGAAAAACAGCATTTATATGCATTTGGAGAGGCAAGGGATGATTAGGAATAGTCAGCATGGTTTTGTGCGAGGGTGTCTCACAACTTAATTTTTTTTTTGGAGGTATCTGAGAATATCAGGGGCAGTGTAGTAGACGTTGTTTACTTGGTCTGCCATGCGGAACCTTGTCAAAAGCTTTACTAAAGTTAATCACATTGGATTCTGGGTGAGTTTGCCAATTGGATGCAAAACTGGCTTAATGGCAGGAGACAGTAATGGTGGAAGGACTGTTTTTTGGACTGAAAGCTTTTGACCAGCAGTGTTCAACAAGGAATTGGTTCTGGGTCCACTTTTATTTGACATTTTATATAAATGATTTATATACAAATATTTAAAGCATGGTTAGGAGGTTTGCGATGATACCAAAATTGATGGTATAGTTGAAAGTGAAGAAGGTTATCTAAGATTACAAAGATATCTTGATCAATTGGGTCAATGGATTGCGGAGTGGTGGATGAAGTTTGATTTGGATAAATGAGAGGTATTGCATTTTGGTAGAACAAGCAAGGGCATGGTTTGTACAATTTAAAAGTAGGGCCTTGGGTAGTGTTGTAGAATAGAGACGTAGAGGTTCAGTCACATAATTTTTTGAAGTTTGTAGACAGTGTGATTAAAAAGGCATTGAGCACACTTGACTTCCTTGCTCAGACCTTTGAGAATAGGAGTTGGGACATCATGCTCAGGTTGTAAAGGACGTTGCTGAGGACTGTTCTAGAGTACTGTGTGCAGTTCTGGTCACCCTGTTATGAGAAAGATATTATTAAGCTGGAGAGGGTTTAGAAGAGATTTACCAGGATGTTTCTGGTAATGGATGGTTTGAGTTATGAGGAGAAATAGGCTGGGAGATTTTTTTTCACTGGAGCATCGAAGTTTGAGGGGTGGCCTTATAGAGGTTTATAAAATCACGATGGGAATAAATAAGGTGAATGGCAGATATAACAAAGTGTGGAGCTGGAGGAACACAGCAGGCCAAGCAGCATCAGAGGAACAGGAAAGCTGGTATTTAAGAAGGGTCCGACCTGAAACATCAGCTTTCCTACTCCTCTGATGCTGTCTGGCTTGCTATGTTACTTCAGCTCCACACTTCATTTTCTGTGACTCCAGCATCTGCAGTTATTGCTATCTAAGTTGAATGGCTGGTATCTTTTGCCTGTGCTTGAGGATTTTGAAGACTAGGGGACATATTTTTAGGTGGGAGGAGAAAGATTTTAAGGAAAGGCATGAGGGGCAATATTTTTAACACGGTGGTTATTGTGTAGAATGAACCTCCAGAGGGAGTGGTGGATGTGGGGACAGTTACATCATTTAAAAGACATTTAGATTAGTAGATGAATAAGAAATGTTTGTAGGGATGTGGGCCAAGTGCATGCAACAAAGTCAAATCTCAACCTGTACTCACATAACTGGCACAGAAATGTTTTGTCTAACTTTTGCACTTAAGACAGAAAGGGGGCTGAGTCAGAAACAGAATGGGTGCTATTCAAGCTTAAACTCAAATTTTTGATTGGAATCTCTCTTGCCTTGTATTCATAATTAATTTATTTCTGATATTTCTTTTTAGGAAAAAGCTTGTTCACTGTGATGTAATGGGTGATCGCAATGGGTGATGGAAAAAACGAAACTGATGAAAATATACATTAAAATACATTCCAAATACAATTTGACATCAAGCTGAAGAACATTCTACATTTCAAACTGCCACCCTCAATTTCCTGTAGTTTCAGTATCCCCTAGAGTAAGATGGCTACCAAGCAATGTAACAACCTCCTCAAGAACCTTTGCTTTTGGTGTGAGGGCAGATTGCCCATTAAGAGACTGTGGTGAAATTGCCTTTCTTTGAAATGAAGCTACTTTTCCCTGCTGTAGGTACATGAAAACTAAAAGGAAATTTGAGTTAGCCCAGGAGTGAAAGTCAAAGTCATAAACAACACCCACTAAAAAGAAAATAAGTGACTGGTGGAGTGAGACCAATGACAAGTGGAATAACTAATTTTTAGCTTCTGTTCAGATGGAGCCTTGGTATATTTAGTGTTCAGAAAGTTAACTGCTCAGTGGTAAGGAATAGGTTTCGTTTGCACTTAAATTCAACGAACTAACTGGTGAAATTGTGCTTGAATTGTAAATGTGGCACATTTTGCTTGCGGTGAGAATTAGTCATCAGACTTCTGATTTCCTCCACTCAGCAGATGTTGGAAAATCTGACAACTGAGTTGGTTTAATCTTGTTTTTTAAAAAAAAGTGCCAAAGTCAAAAAGTTTCTTTTTTGTATACTGTGGTGAAAGGTTCATGGCTGGCCAACAAGCATGAGCAACGATGGATGTAAAATACCAAGCTTTGGAAAGTAATTCAAGGAAACCTGTCTCACTTGCCACATTAATCAAAAACAAACAGTGCCACCATCTTGGAAAGGTGGTGGTAACCGTGATCTCCTGTGGTAGGGTGTGGGTATTTAACATTGTGATTACAGCAATCAATCCAAGTTTCATAGACCTCAAGAAAGTGCATTAGATTCCTCACACTGAGGTGTCCGATTAAGAAATGATTTGGCATGCAGCACAGCTCTCCGAGCACTGAGCTTCTACAATGTTCTTGTCCGACTTCCCACCAGTGTTTCTTTATTCAGTGTAAAAATGTTGGATTGTTACTTGTCAATGTAAAATTGATAGGGGCCTTGTCACATTCTCAGCTGAAACCATGCAGTGTTAACAGACCTGCTGCCCATTAGAAGACTGTAATCATGCTGGAAATGGTTAGTATGGAATGATCATCAAGAATGTAGTATAGAAGATAGTGTATTAAAATGCCATTGTAAAGAGTGTGCAGATGGAAACTCTGGCATAATAAAATGTTGGATTGTTACTTGTCATGTGCCAAAGTTATTTAAATACCAGAACACATTGTCAAATTCTAATCTATTTTCATCATTAATGTATGAAATTCTAGTTAAGTTGTGGTTAGAAAGTGAAACTTATTAAACAGCATTGAAGGGGAAGCTAGATAAGCACACATTGAGAAATGAATAGAAAGCGATGCTGCTACATGTAGATAAAAGTGGCTGAGATGCAGCTTGTGTGTAGCATCAATACCTATACCAGACCAGACACCTCTTTGTGCTGTATATTTTGAGAGATTCAGTATAGAATTCTTCCTTCAATCCAAGGACAAATGTCTTTACATTTGTAGCTTGCAGTCAGCTGAGTATTGTTACAAAAATTTTGTTTCCTATCCCTCTGTCTACTCCGGCTGATCTCCAGCAGGGAACTGAGGCTGTTATGTAGGTGAGAAACGCTGTGTAAATTTGAAGTGCATCACCCTCCAGGCTGTGCACCAGGTCTATCCCTCTCACTGGTAGCAGTCAAACTGTTGGCTAAGGTGAAGTATGGAGGAACAGCAAGCAAGTGCCTTCATGTTTTGAAAGATTATGTCACAGTGACAAAAGTGTTGACACTTGCATCATTTTAAAGAAAAAAACTGAAGAAAGCTACTTTAAAAATGTAACTTTTAATATTCAAGTCTTCCAATATCAACTAGTCCTTCTCTGATAGAAGCTGCTGTAAGGATAACCTGTGTGAGGGTATTTATTGAACTTGTGACTTACAGGAGAGGGATTATTAGTTCACTTTCAGTACATGACTATAGAAAGTCACTTTTAAATAAAATGCTGTCACTCAGTACTGGAAAGATTCATAGTGGACAGTTCTCACCATAGCCCAGTCAGTACCACAGTAAAAATAATGCTTCCAAGTCAGTGCTGATGCTACATTTGAATCTGGCTCTGGCAGTCTTGACTGGCATTTTGCATTTTAGACTGTTACTGTTTCTTTCACCGATTTATGGAGAAAGCAGAGGTGCTAAATTGACTGCAGTACACGAGAGTTCTGGTGTTCAGTGCTCTGTTGCCAAGATATGCAATGAACACAGATCAAAATGCTTAATGTTAAAATCCTTCTAAGTTCAGGTTAGTTAGTGACAGGATGAGGTGTGGTCTCACATTCAGCTGCTCTCCATGTGTACAAATAGCTCATTCCAGTCCACACTGATTTCCTTAGCTTTTCAGTGGACATTGACATGAAATGCAAACGAAAACAAAAATTCTTACATACATCTATTGTCTCTAAGTTTCTGAACTGTATACTTCACTTAATCCAGGTTCTTAGCTGCACGGCTTCAAATGTTTTTGTGCAAATCGTTGCTCATTTTCTAAAAGTTTTACATTTAGCTCCAAATATTGCACTCCAAGGAAAAAAAAAGACAAACATCACAGCTGAAGGCATGGATGAAGAAGTGCTGAAACACTCTGTTTTCATTTGAGATTTCATTCCACTCTTGCTGTTTGTTTCTCATTTCTCACGCAGCACACACACTCCGGCATCACAGCGTTGGGTTCCCATTGAAGTTACCACATCCCAGCTGTCGATGATGGGGTCATAACACTCTATACTGCTCAGCAACGAATTCCCATCGTATCTGTCAAGAATAAACCAGAGAAATCCACTTTTAACCAACAGAACTTTTCTGTCTAAAGAAACTAATCTTAGTGCTGGAAGTCTCTATCAGGCTATTAAAGACTATTTTGCATTTCATGAGACTCCAGGTGGGAGGTGAGGTAAACTGTGACTGACGATTTGGTGGAGAGCTGTGATAAGAACCTGTCCTGACAGTGGACTATGATGCTGATGCCTTGGAACTGCTGCATGCATCAACAGCAAATATAGTACTTTAATGTAGAGCAGAAAGTACATCCTCATTTGGAATATTGCATGCAGTTCTGGTCGCCCCATTATAGGAAGGATGTAGAAGCATTGGAAAAGGTGCAGAGGAGATGTTACCAGGATGTTGCCTGGTCTGGAGCGTAGGCCCTATGAAGAAAGGCTGAGGGACTTGGGTCTGTTCTCATTAGAGAGAAGGAGGCTAAGAGGGGATTTAATAGAGACATACAAGATGATCAGAGGATTAGATGGGGTGGACAGTGAGAGTCTTTTTCCGAGGATGATGACGTCAGCTTGTACAAGGGGGCCTAGCTACAAATTGAGGGGTGATAGATTTAAGACAGATGTCAGAGGCAGGTTCTTTACTCAGAGAGTGGCAAGGGTGTGGAATGCCCTGCCTGCCAATGTAGTTAATGCAGCCACATTAGGGGCATTTAAACAGTCCTTGGATAAGCATATGGATAATCATGGGATAGTGTAGGGGGAGGGGCTTCGATTAGTTCACAGGTCAGCGCAACATTGAGGGCTGAAGGGCCTGTTCTGCGCTGTATTGTTCTATGTTCTATCTGTAGGAACTTCAGTGATCTTATCAAAATAACAGAAAGTCAAAGGATATAGTAGGAGGCGTAGCTAAAACCTTGCTCAAAAAGGAGCAACAGGATTTGGTGCAGGATAGAATATGGACAGAGGTAGCTTACATGATATGAAGTTTACGGAGAGTCTAGGACCAGAGGGCATAATTTCAGAAAAAGGGGTCATACATTTAAAACAAGTGAGCCATTTTTCTCTCAGCGGGTAATGATTCTGTGGAATTCTTTACCACAGAGGACCGTTGAGTAGATTCAAGGCTGACATAGACAGATTTGTAATTAATAGAGGAATCAAGGCTTATGTGGAAAAAGCAGCAAAGCAAATTTGAGGATTATCTAATCAGCCATAATCACACTGCATAGCATCGCAGGCACAATGAGCTGAACAGCCTAGTTCTGCTTGAACACTTTATGGTCTTACAAGAGGTGACTTGATTACAGATTTTCTGGAGTACTTAACCAGCTATTCACAATACAGATTAATCATTTAGACGGGGGAACTGAACGTAATGCAGGCCACAAAGGTGGATGGGAGGGTGAACTGTGAGAAGGATGCAGAGATGTTTGTGTGAAAGATTTGGACAAGTTATGCAAGTAGGCAAATGCATGGCAGATGCAGTATACTGTGGATAAACGTTTATCCACTTTGGTACCAAAAACAGGAAGGCATATTATTTTCTGAATGGCAAGGGATTGGGAAAGGGGGAAGTGCAATGAGACCAGTGTGTCCTTGTATACTAGTTACTTAAAGTAAGCATGCAGGTACGGCAGGCAGGGAAAATGGTAAATAGCAAGTTCAACTTTCCAGTAAGAGGATTCATGTACAGGAGGAGGGATGTCTTGCTGCATGTGCACAGATCTTCAGTGAGGCCACACCTTGAGTCTGTGTGCAGTTCCAGTCCCCCTATCTGAGAAAGGATGTTCTGGTTGCACAGGGAGTGCATTTATGAAGCACTTGCACAAAGCAAAATGCCTCTAAGGGCTTTAAAGGAGTGGAATACGACAAAACTGAATTGAGCTAAAGAAGAGAAGGTTAGGAGGAGAGACAGACTTAATAGAGGAATTCCAGAGTAAAAGGTCTAGACTGAAGCTAAATGGCACAGCAATTAATGGTGGGAGGAAGTGCCTGAAAGGCAGAAGGTCAGGATTTGAGGAATGCAGATTCTTAGATGATTGTGGAGCTAAAAAGGTTACAGAATTAGGGAATGCCAAGGTTACAGGGAAATTTAAACGGGTCAATACAGTTACCAATGGGAGCAAGAGACAGGGGCATGGATGAATGCTCAGAAAGAGAGTACACAGATACCCATTAAATATACAGACGGAACAAGGACATTATGTGCCAGTTTCTAAGTTATTCTGTAAAATTCAGGACACTAATTCAATATATTAATGACATTCTGCAGGACAAGCTGGCAGACTGGTAAACTACACTGAAGTTGCAACAGCTTGGTTGTAATCTGACATACCCAGCGATAGCATATAACCTCCCTCGTAGTACAGCTGCTCCCACGTAGCATCGAGGTGTTGTCATGTTCGTTATTGTTACCCAAGAATCTGTGCGAATGTTATAACCTTCTACCGAGGCAAGGTGGGCAGTTCCATCAAAGCCTCCAACCACATAAATATGATCATTCAGCAAAGCCACCCCAGCACCTAGGTGTCAGTGAAGAGAAGATGTAAAATACAAATCAAATTCCCCCAAGTTCAGTTCAGTTCAGTTCTGGTCAACAGAAATAAGAGTAGACCAACTCCACCTGAAAGTTAAAAACCTCAGTTCAGATCATTAGAAAACAGATATACACAAAAGATCATCAGCTCAGAACTGTAACTCAGTTAGATTTCACAGTGTCATGCAGAAGACATCAAAAATTTCAAACTGGGGAAAGGGCAATTTTACCAAGTTGAGATGTGATTCAGCAAAAAATAAACTAGAAACAGCTGCCTGAAGGTAAATCAGTGTCAGAGCAGTGGGAGGGATTCAAGGAGGAAGCAAAGAAGGTTCTGACAAAGGAAAAGGTACAACATATCCCATCCCCTCCATAAATATGTCCTGGCTGTCAAAGAACATACACAGTAGAAGGCAGAAAAAAGAAATCTGTATCAAATATGAGAGCTCAAAACTGCAGAAAGCCTGGGGGGGGGGGGCACTTTCAGGGCCACAGTGCAAGCAGAGGGATCATGAACTGTTTTTAAAAGCTATACTTTCTTGTTAAATTTTAAACTGACTTAGCTGGACTGGAACACAGTTGCTAGAGGGACAGTGTCGAGGAGAGCAGGGGACGGGCCGGGCGGCGTCGAGGAGAGCAGGGGACGGGCCGGGCGGCGTCGAGGAGAGGACAGGACAAGACAGATGGTATAGAGGAGAGGAGGGGAGGGGTAACCAAAAAAAAGAGGGAAGCGATCAGGCAGAGGAGGCAGTGGGGACTGCCTAGCTCAGTCTAGGCACCAACAAACTGTGTGTATATGTCTGCATGTATGTACGTCTGCACATGTGTGCCCATCAGGGACGATGGGCTCCTTCACTTGGGGTGGCACGGTGGCTCAGTGGTTAGCACTGCTGCCTCACATCACCAGGGACCCGGGTTCGATTCCACCCTCGAGTGACCGTCTGTGTGAAGATTGCATATTCTCCCCGTGTCTGCGTGGATTTCCTCCGGGTGCTCCGGTTTCCTCCCACAGGGCAAATATGTACAGGTTAGGTGGATTGGCCATGGGAAATTGCCCGTAATGTTCAGGGAGGTGTAGATTAGGTGGGTTATCGGGGAATAGGTCAGGATGGGATGCTCTGAGGATCGGTGTGGGCCTGTTGGGCTGAAGGGCCTGTTTCTACACTGTAGGGATTCTATGATGTATATTTGAAACGAAAGATCTTGGCTATGGTCTAATAGCTGCAAAGTGGAGACAAGCACTTTATTGTCAGAATGTTTGATCTCTTTTTGGTCATTTTCTAAGTAACAAAGACCGTGCAGAGGTCATTCTTTCAATGCATTTTAATTTCCTGAAAAGTTCTGCAAGATTTCCTACCCCTCCCAAAGGTGAATCTACAAAAGTACAAAGTCTACAAAACTGTCTGTCGTCAAAAGATACAGGGACGAATGTTAACACTAATGTCATCCCAGACGGAATGGTTATGTTTCATTTAATCCTCTCCATCTGGAGTGCTGGTGACTGCACGATCTCTCACCAGGTACTTGTTCACTGCATTGTCTGTCACACTGCTGGCTGTTTTAGCAGACAGTCTGTACCAGTTGTCTATGAGCGTAGGAAAAAGAGATAACTTCATCTCAAAGTCTTATACATAAACAAAGCTGAAGTGATGTCTGCTCACAACGAATGGAGTAATTTATTTTGACATAGCCCTCTAATGACCTTGATGTTTGTCCTCCCTGCACTTAGCCTGACTACCTGATTGGAAATGTTCAGTAAATGGTCAGTAAACATTGTACTATCACAAATGATTCAGGCTTGAAACCTCATTTGCCAAGACTAGTGCAACCGTAGCAGGTGGAAATATACTATTCTTTTCCCGGGAACTGCAGTGATCCTACTTTAAGCATGTATCTTTAATGAGATGATCTTGGCGGCATCAGCCAGGGTGAAAATGAAATGAATCAGTCTCAGAGACATCATAAGGACAGAGTGACAAAGCTAAATAGGATTACTTATTTATAGGTGAATAGCGGAGTGTTCAAATCAGAGCATGACCCCAGCCTTTTCATTACCACGCAGTGGCTTCTCCTCAAAAATGCACATGTAGAACAGCAGAGCTGTGAAGCCCTGTGCAGTCTGACAGTCAGCTGATTCCAATCAACACTAACCCATATGGGTTTAACACTGGACAAACTAACCCTACGGGACAATTCAAAGAGTTCAGCACATAATAACTAACCTACAAGACAGCTCGGAGAATTCAGCACGGAGTAACTAACCCAATGGCAGCTCAAAGAGCTCGGCATACAGTAACTAACCCCATGGGACAGCGCAGAGAGTTCAGCACAAGTGTAATTAACCCTAGGGAACAACTCTCAAAGACCTTTGACACAGAGACAAGAGGAACACCCCAGATTCACAGCTGTGGATTTCGCTGACATTGATGTGTAACAGAGCAAGCTCAGTGAGCAAAAGCTTTGAAACGGCAATATCTTTGCACCTGATTACTTCCTGCACTCTGCAAGTGAGGACAGAATTGGAGACAGCAGTCTTCACTTTTTAAAACAGCTGCCCATTTTTAAATTAAATATTTAATCACAGTCAATCCCCACATTCTTTCCTACCTGATCGTTTGGTAGCCATTGGTGTGACATGTGTCCAGTGTCCCGTATGTGGGTCGTACCTCTCCACAGAGCTTAAGATATTGATCCCATCATAGCCACCTGGAACAAAACCACGAGGATTGTAATACACCATGCCACACAGTACACAGTAAACACTGAGCAGAAAAGCTTCAAAAATCATTTTCCGATCCTTACTCAATACAGGTGAGGTACCAGAGGATCAGGGGCTTGAAAAATTGTGCCATTATTTTAGACAAAACGGTGAGTGGAACAGGCTCAATAACTTTACGCTGATCAGTCTGCCCTGAATAGAGGGCAAATGGCTGGAATCAATGCCAAGAGATAGGGTCATGAAAGAAAGAATTGCAGACACTGGAAAGTTTGAAATTAAAACAGAAATTGCTGGAGAAACTCTACAGGTCTGGCAGCATCTGTGGAGAGGAAGCAAGAGCTAATGTTTCAAGTCAGTGACTCTTTTTTCAGAGCTGCCAGAGAGGTTTAACTGTTAACTTTGAAAGGCAAGGATTAATCAGTCAACATGGTTTTGTTAAATAAATTACAAAACTAATTTGTTTTGACAAAATCACAAAAAGGATTGAATGAGGTAGCACAATGGATGCTTTCCACATGGATTTTTAGTGAAGCACGTTGCAAGGTCCCACATATCAAGCTGACTCGGAAATGTAAAGCTTATGGAATACAGGAGATTGTGGTGAGTTAGATCCAAAACTGACTCAGAGATAGGAAACAAAGGGGAATGGTTGATGTATGTTTATGGAAAGTGGATTTTAGTGGTGTTGCACAGGACTCAGTTCTTTGCTGTCTCTGAGATATACCAATGATTTAGATTTAAACGAGGGAGGCTTGAGTTGGAAATGTGCAGACAACTGAAAAATTATCTATGGAGTTGACAGTGAAGAAACCAGTATCAATGACAGGATATCAATGTTTTTGGTTAAATGTGCAGAAAGATGGCAGATAAATAGAATTCAATACAGAGAATGCGAGATTAAGCATTTGTGGAGGGCAAACAAAGCAAGAGAATCCATTCTAAATGGGAGGATTGTTTGAGAGGTAAATGAAGCATAACCAGGTCAGCACACCAACTCAAACGAGTACGCCACACTGGCTGATGTAAGCAAACCTGGCCAGGGCTGTGATGTACAGTTGAAGTTTCTCAGATATATACATTCTAGTTGTGATAAAACATCGGTGAGTTGCTGAATGTTGCAGCTCCCTTTATACATTCAGAGGTCTACAACATAGGAAAAAGGCCCTTCCCATCATCCTCTGGCTGAGAAGACATTTTCATCAAATCCTTTCTAAGCCTCCTGCCACTTACCTTTAATCCGGGTCACTGATTTATGGTTTACCCGTGAACCCTGGCAATGTGTGACAGGCTATACCACAGTGGTTTCAATGGCACTATATTGGTAACTGCAATAAAGTGACTGATACAGATTGCATATAATGCATTGATAAAGATGTCTGGCAGCCAGTCTCCCGTGAGACAGTCCACTGCACTCCAGTGCGAACTTTCAGACACACAGCTGCATGAAGCATTGAGGGGGCAGTGGTACATACCCTGGCAGAGCACAGCAGATCATCCATTCTCAGGGGGCACTGGAGCTGGGTTCTCTCGTGCCACCCACAGGCAGTGACCTCCGCAGACACCTCTGCCCAGGCTGCCTTTGTCACTCAGGATGGCCACTTGCTGCCATCTATAGGGAAAAGAGCCTCATGGAGAGGAGCTTTACATGGTGGCAGGCCTGAAGTGTGGTACCACTTTTTCCTTCATTTCTGTCATCTCCAGGGTGTGTGGGGTGGGAGTGGAGGTTGATGAGCAAAGGTTAAGTGACAGTCCAGTGTGTCTCTTAAACATATTACTGCAGATGCTGGAATCTGTCTTGAAAACAAAAAAATGCTGGAGACCACAGCAGGTCGTGGAGAGAGAGCAAGCTGACACTTCGAGTCTCGACGACTCTTCATCAGAGCTGATGTGAAGTGTGGAGAGGGCAGCCTTTATGCTATATTTGGAGGGGTGGCACACTGGTGGAGAAAGAATATTGACAGTTCAGATTAAGTGACCTGGAATGTGAGAATGGCAGAACAATGGTGTATCTACCTGCCAAACAATTAGTCCCACGAGAGTGGGAGGAGGGAACAGAGAACATGTTGATAGAGAATGCAACAAATAAAACTAAAACAAAGGGAAGGAATGGGGCTGGCTTCACAATTTGAAGCAGCTGACTCAACATTAAGTCCAGAAGGTTGTAAAGTGCCCAGTCTGAAGATGAGATGTTGTTTGTGCTGTGATTCACTGAAGCAGTGCAGCATGTGAGCAGGATGCTGCATTCAAATGGCCGGCTACGGGGTCATGCTTGCTCGCAGACCGGAAGTGTTCTGCAAAGCAGTCATCCAGTCCACATTAGGTTTCTCCAATTTACAGTAGGCCACACTGGGTACTGCAAATAGGCAGCACAGTGGCTCAGTGATTAGCACGGCTGCCTCACAGCACCAGGGACCCAGGTGTAATTCCAGCCTCGGGCCACTGTCTGTGTGGAGTTTGCACATTCTCCCTCTGTCTCGTGGGTTTCCTCTGGAGGCTCCAGCTTCCTCCCACATTCCAAAGATGTGCAGGTTAGGTGGAATGTTCATTTTGTCCACCAATGCCTAAGCTAGATGGGTAAGCCATGAGAAATGCAGTGTTACAGGGATAAGCTAGTGAAGAGGAGACTCAGTGGCATGCTCTTCGGAGGGTCAGTGTAGACTTTGGGCTGAATGGCCCGTTTCTACGCATTAGGGACTCTACAAAACGAGCTACTCCAATTAAAGTCGAATAATTCTCTGGATCAGATGGCTTGCTTCACTGTCACCATCAATACAGCAGATTGAGGAGGTGCAGGTGTCTTTTAAACATGGTGCTGGGGCAGTCCCGGCGGGAACAGGAGCTGCCTGCGCATTGCCACCACCCTGTCCCTTGTGAATACTTAATGAGGTGCAAACCATAATCGTGTGGGTTAGCCTTGCCCTCCCACAGACTGGGGTCTCTCCTTTCACACTCACCTCTGCCTACAGTCATCTTAAAGAAAGGCTGCAGAAATGATAGAGGCAACATGCTGAAAATCCGAAGTTTATGATGGAGCAGAGACTAAATTATTTTAATGAAGAATTATGTGATCCCAACTATGAGCAGCTAATAGGGAGGGACATGCAATATAAATGGCACTGAGGGATTTTGGAGAGATGAGAGAATAATCATGTCTGACTAATCCTCATGGTTTATGACAACATCTCAAGTTGCTTCTGGTAGTCTTTTTTGAGTGCTTTACCTTGACTTCAAAATGACTCTTTTATGAACTTCCCATTAAATTCTAAACTCTGGGGAGCAAGTTAAACCCTGAGGGGGGTGGGGGGGGTGTTGATTTAAGGCTAGAGTCAGAAGGTTTAGAGGGTATGTGAGGTAAATTATTTTTAACCAGATGGTGGTGGGAATCTGGAACTCACAATCTGTAAAAGGTGGTAGAGGCACCTAAAACTTAACAAGTACTTTGATGTGCACTTGTGAGGTCAAGGCATGCAGGGCTATGGGCCGAGGGTTTGAAAACAATATTAGAATAGCTAAATGGTTTTGGCTTGTCGGGTCAAACTGCCTTTTTCTGTACTGTAGATCTCTATGACTCTACAACAGCTAAAACAAATAAAGAAATAACACCAAGGTTCCCAAAGCCCCTGCATGTGAAAATCAAATGAAGACATAAGTGACTGAAGTTCACTAACACCCCATGTTAAGGCTCACATGGTTGATGGCTTAAGAGAGCAATATATGTGGAAGCATTGGAAATGGTGCAGAGGAGATGTTACCAGGATGTTGCCTGGTCTGGAGCGCAGGCCCTATGAAGAAAGGCTGAGGGACTTGGGTCTGTTCTCACTGGAGAGAAGGAGGCTAAGAGGGGATTTAGTAGAGACATACAAGATGATCAGAGGATTAGATTGGGTGGACAGTGAGAGTCTTTTTCCGAGGATGATGACTTCAGCTTGTACGAGGGGGCATAGCTACAAATTGAGGGGTGATAGATTTAAGACAGATGTCAGAGGCAGGTTCTTTACTCAGAGAGTGGTAAGGGCGTGGAACGCCCTGCCTGCCAATGTAGTTAACTCAGCCACATTAGGGGCATTTAAACAGTCCTTGGATAAGCAGATGGATGATGATGGGATAGTGGCGGGGGAGAGGCTTAGATTGTTCTGCCCTGTATTGTTCTATGTTCTAAATACAGTTAAATAAACATCAAGGATAGGCCTGATTAATGCAACGGAAGCACAGTAACCTACCAAGACAGTAGATGACTCCATTGGCCACAACAAGACCAGCTCCCTCTCGTGCAGTCTGCATATCACCCAGCATACTCCACTGGTCAATATTTGGGTCATATCGCTCCATACTTGTGTGACGTCTGCTGCCGTCAAATCCACCAGCCACATAGATCATATCTGCAACGGGCAGATTGCAGGGTCAGCAACACAGCAAGGATGCAGTGACAGCCATGACTGAGTGGAGATTCAAAAACACCCATCAATCTTCCAGTATAATGTAATGGGGAGTAGGGAAGAAAGAGAAGCAAAGGTGTGTAGGAGAGGGCAGGGTGCAAGAAGGACTGCAAAAGGGTGTGAAAGAAGGCGATATGGAGGGTAGCAAAGACAGACAGCTGGGATCAGGGTGTGAGGATGCTGCCTATAAAAGGGGAAGCTTAACAGTGAGGAAACATTAGACAGGCAAAACAGAGTCTGATGGGAGATCAAAGTATACCATATCCAGGTAGGGTTGATAAAAGTGACCTAATTCCACAGCAAAGAGATCATTTACCAGATGGATCAATTTAAAGTAACTTGGAGAGGGATGATGGGGAAGTCGTACTAATGCTTTAAAAATGGAGGGTGATGGAGGTCTTTATCTGAAGGATGTTTGAGGCAGAAATGCTCCCCATATTTATAAAAATTTGGATAGACACCTGAGGAGACAGTGTTACAGTGTCGTCGAGGACAGGTCTCAATGCTTCAGACCAAGAACTGGAACATTGGACAAGGTTGCAGTGCTTACTCTCAGTCAGCTTGCATTAGGCAGTGGGAAAACAGGAGTGTGAGAGAGGGAAAACAAGCATGAGAAATAGTGCATTGAAGAGAGAGAAAAATGACAGACAGAATAAGAGCAGGAGACAGAGAGAGCAAGAGCAAGATAGCGAGTGTACGGAAAAGAAAGAGCAAGTGCATGAAACAGTGAGAGGGAGCGATGCAGCTCATCGGAGAAGAGACAGTGTATAAGACAGAGAGGCAAAACATGAAGGAGAAACAGCAGGTGCACCCCAGAGAGGAGGGAGAAAGTGAGCATGTGAGGGAGGGAGAAAAAGAATGTGCGAGATGGAGAGGGAGCACACAAGGGTGGGGTGGGGGGGGAAAGAGAGAGAGAGAGAGAGAGAGAGAGAGAGAGAGAGAGAGAGAGAGAGAGAGAGAGAGAGAGAGAGAAAGAAAGAAAGAAAGAAAGAAAGAGAGAGAGAGAGAGAGACAGAGACAGAGACAGAGACACAGAGAGAGAGAGAAAGAGAGAGAGAGAGACTATAATTAAATTGAGAGAGGGTTCAGAAAAGATTGAGCAGGTTGGTGCTGGGGGTGGACGGTTTGAGTTATACGGAGAGGTTGGATAGGCTGGGAGATTGTTCACAGGAATGTCAGAGGCTGAGAGGTGACCTTATAGAGGTTTGTAAAATCATGAGGGGCATCAATAAGGTGAAGGCAGCATCTTTTCCCTATGGTGGGGGATTTCAAGATTGCCGTTATATTTTTAAAAGTGAGAGGAAAATGGGCATTTTGGACACTTTTTTTAAAAACAGATAGGGGTTTGTATGTGGAATGAACTGCCAGAGGAAGTGGTGAATGTGGGTACCTTTACAACGTTTAAAAAACATTTCATAAGTTCATAAATAAGAAACATTCAAAGAGATATGGGCCAAGTGCAGGCAAGTAGGACTGGTTTAGTCTGGGATTATCATCAGCACGGATCTGTTAGTCCAAAGGGTTTTTTTCCCCCTTTATTCATTCATGGGATGAGGGCATCACTGGCTAGGCAACATTCATTATCCCTATTCGCCCAGAGGGCAGTTCAGAGTTAACCTAGAATCTAACCTAGGGTCTAGAGTCACACGTAGGCCAGACTGGGTAAGGATGGCCATTTCCTTCCCGAAAGGATATTAGTGAATCCAGACTTGTGTTTGTCCGACAATGGACATACAGTCATCATTAGATTCTTAATTTCGAATATCTTATTGAATTCAAAATCCACCATCTGCCATGGTGGGATTTGAACCCAGGTCCCCAGAACATTAAATGGGTCTCTGAATTAATAGTCCAGCCATAATACCACTAGGCCATCGCCTCTCTTTCCAATCCCGTATGACTCTCCATTCCGTATGACTATGAGTATGAGAATGCATTGGACAGTAAGTCAGAGCCAGTATGCAGAAGAGAACATGAGAGATCAAGAGAAAGAATGAGAATGCAGAGGGAGAGCGCGAAATAGTGAGAGGGATAGAGAAATTGAGAGAGAGGAGGGCAATGAAAAAAAAGCAAGCAACGCCATTTAAAATGATGAAACCGAGCTTCAGTCTAGCTCAATTGTTCCCATTACAAACCAGTGACCTGTGAACCCCATCTCCCATCCCTTCCCCACGCTTAGTTATCATGGAAACCTTCCAAACCAGCCACTCTATACTGTGGTCTACTTAATCAAGGCTATAGTTTTCAAGTGACTACAAATTTTAACACTGTTTCCGAGCCAGCTACTCAGAGAGTGGTGGGGGCGTGGAGTGCATTGCCAGAGAGGGTAGTGGAGTCAGCCTCATTAGGAGCATTTAAGTGGTATTAGATAGACATATGGAGATAGTATAAGATGGGGTGGAGGTTTGATAGACCTTAGGATAAGGGTAAAAGTTCGGCACAACATCGTGGGCCGAAGGGCCTGTACTGCACTGTATTGTTCCATGTTCTGTGAAGCAGGCCCTCACCTCCAAGTGTTGTTGCTCCAGCCAAGCCTCGGCGCACATTCATTGGGGCCACTGAGTACCAGACACCATCTTCATCAGATGTGTAGTCCAGGCATTCTACTGAGCTGAGTCTGGAACGACCATCATAGCCTCCAATCACATAAATACGATCATTCAATGAGACCGTGGCCACGTACCTACGTTTCCGAGTGATGCTCTGTCGGGAACAAAGCAAACAGGAACTGAAAACACTGTCTATGGCAGACAGCATCTCTGAACGGAAGACTCAGACATTTCCATTACATTCTCTTCTTCGGAATACAAGTTCAAAAGGTCGAACAGCTCTTTCTTGCCCAGGCTGACTGACTAACCTGCTCGCCAGTATTTTATTTCAGATTTGAAATTTGACCTTTTGATTGTGTTAATGGAGAACAAATCATTAAAAGCAAAACGTCATTGGTTTAGGCACTGTTATACATGTCACAGGCTGAAGAATAAAACTTTCCACTGAAAATCACCATTAAGAAAGTGCTGGACACGTACGCCACGGCCAGACAGGAGGTAAAGTCATTCTCTACCTTTCCCCAACCCCAGAATGCCATAAAAGGGACATTATTTTCCAAGAATTTTCAGTTTTGCCAAATTAGGTATCGTATTGCATATCAGTGCACAGCATTTTAAGATTATATTTAGACCTGAAGTAAGGAAAGGAGGGGGGATTTTCTATATGGCACATCAGACTGCCGCAAAATGCTTTGTATCCAATTACAGCGGCTCCCCGATTTACAAACACTTGTGTTTATGAATGCAATCTCAATGTAATTTTAAAGATCCAAAATAAGAAGATTTCCTGTACTTGACGAATGGTTCCTTTATATTGTCCTGTAATGTATTCTGACTTGTGCACAAATTAGCATACAAGCAGACGGCAGAATGGAACCCATTTGTAAGTGTGGATATTATAGTCACGTAGGGAAATACAGCAGCCAATTTACACACACTAGGATCCCAATGTTTAGTGACAATAACTAGTTTATTTGTTTTACTGTCGTTGGTCACAGCGTATATATTTACCAGAACATTGAGCAGAACCTGAGTGTGTGTATTTTCTAAATAATCATTATGGCCGAGAGACGCCATTCAGTCCATCAAGTCCAGGCTGGGAAATTCTGCCATTTCTGGGACACAGACTACATTTGGACAGAGACTAGAGCCTCAGTCTAATATTTTAAACAACTCAATCACACAACCACATAAGAACCATGGGATCTTTTAGATGCATCTGGTAGAGCAAGTGTATCCTCAGTTTAATGTCACATTGAAAGGACAGATCCTCCTGTAGTACAACACTTCGTGACAACCTAAATTTGGTGCTCAAGATTTACAAGCAGCATTTGTGCCTAAAACATTCTGAGTCAGAAGCAGGTGCGCTACCCACTGAGACACAGTTAGCGCTGAAAGGAGGAAACACCTTGTGTTGATATTAGTTCTAGGATTTCCATTATCATAATAAGGACATTGCTGGTTAAGATTATCATTTATTTCTGATCTCAGCTTATCCTACAGTCATACAGCAGGTACAGACCCTTCAGTCCAACCAGTCCATTCTGACTATGTTCCCAAATTAAACTAGTCTCATCTGCCCGCGATTGCCCATATCCCTTCAAACATTTCTTATTCACATACTTATCCAAATGTCTTTTAAGCATTATAACTGTACCCACATCCAAGGCTTCCTCTGGAAGTTCATTCTACATATGAACCAGTCTCTGTGTAAAACAAACCACTCATGTCTTTTTTAAAAAGTTTTCTACTCTCACCTTAAAAACACGCCCCCTAGTCTCAAAATCCCTCACCCTAGGAAAAAGACATCTGCCATTCACCTTATCTACATCTCTCATGATTTTATAAATCTCTATAAGAGATGCTTCAGCCTCTGAAACTCTAGTGAAAATAGCCCCAGCCTATTCAGCCTCTCCTTATAACTCAAACCCTCCAACCTTGGCAACACCCTGGTAAATGTCTTCTGAACCCTCTCCAGTTTAATGATATCGCTCCGATAACAGGGTAACCAGAATTGCACACAGTACTCCAGAAGAGGTCTCACCAACGCCCTGTACAACCTCAACATGACGTGCCAACATCTACACACAAAGGTCTGAGCAACAAAGGCAAGCATGCTCAAGGTGGGCTTTCATGAATAGTTTCATACTGAGTTACTTAACTTGGCCATTCAGAAAACAATTGAGAGCCAGCCACAGTGGTGCAGGATGAGTTATTTACAGTTATTGTACAAAGATTGCATTGTGAAGTTTTTCGTGAGCTCACATTAGCAATGGGAGATCAGGTAGTTTTAGTTTTTGCTCTGCAGCCTGCCCTACAAACCTACTTTTGGTGTAAATCAAATCCTCATCATAAAAGGGAGAAATGATTCACAACTGGTGTGGAATGGACCAGGTCACAGGTAAAAACAACTACTCACAGGCAGGAAGCTCCACTCCTGAGACTTGGGATTGTACTTCTCCACAATATCAATTGGAGACTGTTGACTTCCGAACCCTCCGATCACTAACAATACCTCATTGGCTCCTACAGGAATAAACACACAGTCAAAAACCTGTATATTCAGTACTTTCTTCACATGAAACAATATAGCACCGTTCACAACGTCAGCATGTCCCAAATCAGTTATGGCCAACGAGTTACTTTTGAAGTGCAGTCACTTGTAGGAAATCTGGTGGCAAGAGGGATGAAGAGATTCAAGGTACAAGGAAAAAGTTAGTAAGCTAGCTAATACTCAACTCAGATCTCTTCCTAAAGAACAAGAGTATTCCCTACAACATTACCCTGTGCTAGAAGACCTCACTGCTTAATAGGAAAACTGAATTAATACTCTCATGTTAACTTGTTTGCCTAGGCTAAGGGACATGGTAAACGGCAGCTGCACTACACTGTGTAGCTATTTTCCACCCGTTTGTTTCTTATTGGCTCATATATTCTCAGTGGACAAATGCATTGATTACACATCCTGGCGGTCAATTAGAAGTAAATTTATGTTTGTCATAGCTGTAGATTGGCAGCCAGTTGTAGTAAAACCCCAACATTTGCATTTTAGAAAGAAATCAGGTTACTAAAGTCAAAAAAACACAGGAAATGACTACCTCTCTTTTTATATTTTCCATACTTGGAGCATGACAGAAATGAACCATTTGCAGAATTTGAGTTTCAGCTTGTAACAAAGGGGTGCCTTTTGCAGTGAGATGTTGAAAACATGACTCTTATAGGAACAGTTGAAGAATCTTGTGGTATATCGATGATGTCCTTAACTCTGGGGCAGGATACCTAGATTCAACTCCCACTGGCCCCAGAGGTGTGTAACAGCATCTCCAAATAAAGGTTATTTAACATAACTATAAAGGACTCTTCTGATGCAATGATAGTTTTCTATCTCCAGGCGAGGAGACCCAGGTTCAAGTCCCACCTGTTCCAGAAGTGTGTAATACCGTCTCTCAACAGGTTAATTCAGAGGGTTAAAAATCAAAAGAACTGCAAATGCTATAAAATCAAGAACAAAAACAGAAGTTGCTGGAAAAGCTCAGCAGGTCTGGCAGCATCTGTGAAGAGAAATCAGAGTTAGTGTTTCGGGTCCAGTGGGCCTTCCTCAGAACGTATCAGTTAACTCTCATTTCTCTTCAGAAATCTGCTGAACCTTTCTAGCAATTTCTGTTTTTCTTTCTGATTTACAGCATCTGCAGTTCTTTTTACTTTTATTTTGATTTATCTCATGCTCTTTGTGTTGTCAAAAAGATTCAGAGCACTTTTGAATGTGTAGTCACTAATACAATGCAGAAAACGCAGCACCTAATTTGTGTCAGCAAATTTCTCCAAAAAGCAAGACGACCATTATCAGATAGCTTGTAAGTAATGTTGGCTGAGTGATAAGGACTGGCAAGGTCACTGGGGAGAGTTACCTTGCTCTTTTCAAAGAAACACTATGAGGAAGGGTCATTGGACCTGAAACATTAACTCTGATTTCTGTCCACAGATGCCGCAAGACCTGCTGAGCTTTTCCTGCAGCTTCTATTTTTGTTCCTAATTCAAAATGTTCATCAATTAAGACATGCATATGGGGTGGAGGAGGAATGATGGTTGCCAGAAAGCAAGTCCACTTCAGCTGAGGTAAAAACTGATTTAAAGGTTCCTGTACAGATATAGGATTTTTTGATTCTTTTTCACACTCCAAGCAGTCAAAGTCAGCTGAATTAGCCCACTGGGAGCATGTTAGACTGAAGTTATAAAATAATGACAGCAATAAGAAGAAACTCCCAGGTATATTTAGGAGAATGTACTTTCAAACTTTAAACTATTTGCACCTGATTTATTTTTCTAAAAAATGTGCCTTCAACTGGGCTGCAGAACCAGCTTGGCACACCAAAATGACATGAAGCTCCATAAGCTTCAGAAACATATCAAGCCATTTATTTTCAAACAAATAAAAAGGTAAAGCTCTGTTGCAATGGGAAAGCTAAACAGCAGCATCCAGAAAAAATGGTAACGCCATCTGGTGTAAGAGGACTGAAAAACAATGTATAGGAAAGAAAGCATTGTAATACAGCCCATATTACGTAAATTCTCATTATATTTGGGCGGTAACAAGTATCATAACGAATAATATAAACCATGACAGAACGCTGAAGTTCAATATACGACACACTTAATACAAGGAGCCTGCCCTTAGTTTTGGCAGTCAGTTGATTTAATTTTCAGGGAACAAACGCTGATGGAGGAGTTGCAGGTCAATCTGCAACTTGCTCAACACAGCAACCCAGTGGCCAAAGCCTGCACATACATTCTGATACAGAACACAAAATTCAAACAGAAATGCTGACCAGGTGTCGATTTGTTAAAATCTGAAATGCTGGGAAACAAAAAGCCTACGTTGTTTTGGCGGTCCCTACATTCCATGATGACCACTCCTCGCGGTCATCAGTCTCTGTTGTGGATCTTAAGTGACTGAGTAAGCTGATTCTTGACCAGCTGATCTTTGGGCACATGGGACTGGATCTCACTACCTCGTGAGATGACCCGAGTGCAGCAATTTCTCTGGCACACTTCAGTGTTGCTGATGTATTGTTTGTGTCACACTGCAGTATAAGAATACAGTGACAACAACTGCTCTGTACATTAAGACTTCTGTTGATTTAAAGATTTATTGTCAAATATTCGTTGCCATAAATATAAAAGGCTGAGCTGATCCTTTGTTGAATCTAATCAATGATGTCCTTTTGAGACAGGCAGTTGCCAAATTGTGGAAGGTGGTCAATATATTTCAGAGCGTCTCCTTCAACATGTATGGGATATGGGATATTTGGCCGACCAGGTGTGGATCAAAAGGAGGAGTTTTGTTTCGGCAACATTCAAGGACAGGCAGAACTGAAGTATGGTTTATTAATGTGGTGCTGTCATTATCGTGCTGTTGATCATGGCCATCCATGGTGGTCAATTCAGTTTTGGGAAATGACCGAGGTTAAAGAATATTTCACCTGGACGGTATTTTATAGTGATACCAAAAGGAAGCTGATATTTGAAGAGGTTTATAGTCACTGGCAAATATTTATAATCTATCACAAGTGCTTGCTTCGCCCCAATCCAGACCTGGAAGGTGTCTGTTTCAGATCTCCCACTCTAGACAGCTGCCATCAGATCACCACAAAGTAACTGCAGGATTGTGAAGAAGTTTCTTTGGAGCACAGTCCATAGAGCTTTGCAAATAACAGAGCCAAATGCTTTAGTTGGATTAACAAATCTAATAAAAAGAGTTGATAGTGACGTTCTTAACATTTTTCATGGATTTGCCTGGCAACTAAGACCACATCAGAAGTTTCTCTGAAATCTACAGTGACACTGTTGATCCGAGAAGATTTTCTCAGCCATTGGAAGCAGGCAATTCATGCAATAGAAAAGAGGGAAACAACTTGATAAGTTTCTACAACAGGATTTGTCTCTTTTCTTGAAGGTAATACAAGTTTTGCATTCTTGAAATCAGATGGGAGTTCAGTTTCCTTTCAAATTTATAGTGTAAGTGGATGGACGTGCAGTGCAATAAAGGTCTGCCAGTTCTGAGAACCTCAAAGCTTTGTTACAGAATCAGTGCTGTAGGTTTTGGGGTTTTCATCTGTTTGATTACTTGTTACAGCTCTCTCACTGACAGTGGTTCACGCATGGATCATACTGCAGGGTACTGGGAGATGGCCTGGATAGTGTCAACTGTCACTGAGGATTCACAGTTGACACACTGTTCAAAATGTTCTTCCTAATGGATGGCAACGTCATCCTTTAGAAGTCAGACACCGCCCAGTCAACAAAGAGGACTTTGTTCATTTGATCTTGGTGGCCTCAAAATCATTTTCCACAAAAGATGGTCAACATACCGTTGGATCTCTCAGGCTGTCTCTTTCCGTCACAGCACTTCTCTGCTGGATTTATCTTTCAGCATCAAGCCAAAGAAGGTTGCAGTACTGTGCACATTTTTTTCTAGGTGGTCACTCGTTTCAACTTAACCTTCATCAACTCAGTCCTGGGGCAGCGACACTCGAATTATCGGAGCACCGGACTCCAGTCAACTGATTTTAATTGATGCTAGCGAGGGGATGTGAACATTTTCCAGACTGATCACGGGCTACATTTGATTTTATCTATTTATATGGGCTGCTTTAGGGCTGAGACATCCTTTTCCTGAAGAGGCATTCTTTGAGTTTTCCATTTGCAGTACCATCATGCCCTTTTGGCTCAGCACCACCAATTCTTGTGTCATTTTCTCCCAGCTGTGTTCATTTATTTCATTCTTTTTCCTGCCTCCCCTTCCACTTACTCATAGCTACTTATTTTTCTAACTTTTCCCAATTCTGGTGAGAGATCCTCAAAACAAAATGGTAGCTTTCCAACATTTTTCTTTTTTTATTTCCAGCATCTACAGTATTTTTCTTTTCTGCGACTCAGATGCCTAGGTGAATGGTCTCATCCACACTAATTGCACATTGTTTTCTGACTGGTTTCAGAAATCCAGGTCAGCTTTGAGAAAAGAGATTTACTGCAGGCATTTCTATCACCAATAACTGATTTAAGAATTGCAATGTGCTATCTTTAAGCTACAGAATGAAAAGAGGAAGGGTTTTATTTTTTGGCTGACAAAAGTGCTTTGATTCCTGTGTTTTTTTTAATGCATACTCTCCATCTTTGGTAGCTTTGATGTGAAGTATTTTTGATTGTTGTAAATAGTCCATTATTTATATGAATCAACTTGCCCTGTAAATAAATGATGATTTTGTCCCGCAGGCCTGGCACCTCAAGAATCGTGGAATGCAACAAATGATACTCTGCTTTTCTAATTCTGGCTCTCAAGTCTCCCTGACTTTAATCATTGCACCATTGCAGCTCTGCAATTCCACCCTAAATCTCTCTTCCTCTCTGCTTAACCTCCGTCCTGTAAGATATTTATTAAAAGTTACCATTATGACAAAGTCTTTAGTCATTTCCCTAATGCGCTTTGGATGGGACAGCATCACATTTTGTTTTATAATGCTTCTAAGAAGTGTTTTGAGACATTTCATTCTGTTAGTGGCACTGCAAGGCATTTTATCTCAGCAGAGTTAATTAACATTGGTGATTCTGTTTGATTTCAAAAGGTGACCACAGAAGAACAAACATCTTTCTATATTTTACAGTCATGATAAAGTATTTAGATAAAGCATAAAATGGTCTTTATTCTCCCATCCTCAAGACAAGCACCAGTGTGATATTTCAGTATGCGTGAGATCTTTCTCAGAAATTAGAATTCATTAGTGAGCTCAGGCAGCTTCTTGTACCTTGGCTTGGTACGCACTAGGGAATAGGTTGAGAATATGATTTTATTTTGTACATTCTCAGTCAATGGAAAGGAGACTGTTGCCGTCATCAGACCAGACTTGCTGTGTTCATCTAGCCTCACACCGTGGTATCTCAAGAAGTTCCAAGACTGGCCTGACAAGACAGTATGAGCTACACAGTCTATCACAAGTGAACTTAAGACAATTGGAATCTCTACATAGCTTCAAACTGTCACCCAACCGTCACAGAGTCTTACAGCTCAGACACAGACTCTTCGGTCCAACCAACTCATGCCAACTATAATCCCAAACTGAACTAATTCCAGCTGCCTGTGCTTGGCCCACATCCCTCCAAACATCTCTGGTTCATGTACTTATCTAAACATCTTTTAAACGTAACACTTTGCAGATCCAACACTTCTTCTTAAAGTTAATTCCACACACAAATGACTGTGTTAAAAAAAACTGTCTATCCTGTCTTTTTTAAATCTTTCCACACTCACCTTAAAAATATACCCCCTGGTCTTGAAATTGCGCACCCTAAGGAAAAGATACCTGCCATTCACCTCACCTGCACCGCTCATGATTTTATCAACCTCTTTAAGGTCACCTCTCAATCTCCTACACTCCAGTACCAAAAGTCCCAGCCTATCCAGCCTCTCCTTATAACTCAAATCTTCCGTTCCTGGAAACCTCCTGGTAAATCTCTTCTGACCCTCCCCAGTTTGATAATATTCTTCCTATATCAGGCCAACCAGAACCCGGCATAATTCTCCAAAAGAGGCATCACCAACATCCTGTACAACCTCAATAATAACATCCCAACTCTTACACTCAAAGGTCTGAGCAATGAAGGCAAGCATGCTAAACACCTTCTTAACCACCCTATCTATATGTGATGCCAGTTTCAAAGAATTACACACCTGAACCCTGAGGTGTCTCTGTTCTACATCGCTACCCAAGGCCCTGCTTTTAATTGTAGAAGTCACGCCCTTGTTTGTTTTTCCAACATACAAAACCTCTCATTTATCCAAATTAAAATCCATCTGGCACCGTTCACCCCATTGACAAGATCTGTTAGTAATCTTGGTGAACTTTCTTCACGATTCAGTAAACCACCAATTTTAGTATCATAGAACTCAGAACACAAAACAGTACAGCACAGTACAGGCTCTTCGGCCCACGATGTTGTACCAACCTGTTATCCTACTGCAGTCTATTACCCTATTATCATCTGCAAACCTACTAACTATGCTGTCAATATTTTTGTCTAAATCATTTTTATAAATGACAAACAAAAGTGGACCCAGCACTAATCCCTGCGGAACAACACTGGTCACAGGTCTCCAGTCCAAACACACATCTTCTACCATTACTTTCTGTCTCTTGCCGTTAAAGGTCAGTTCACCCTGAATCCCATGTGATCTAACTTTGCTAATTAATCTACTATGTGGAACCTTGTCAAACCTTGTCCTTCGCATTTTCACCGGATTTTCATACAAAGAATAGACTCCAATATGAATGCAAGGATTACCTAACTGTTCACCGACACGTACCCAATCTTGGTCTAGTCCTGGGACTCTGCATCTGTGTGCGGATTTCTGGTCTCAGGTGAAATTTCTTGGCTTCATCCACCAGATCTCGGCACTGAAGACTATACCGAATCAGGGGCTGGATAAAGACAGAAAAATGTCAACTAATGCTGTTCGTTTCTAATTTCACACATGGAGTAGTGTAAGATGGTCACTCCATCACTGTGCAGTACAAACTAGAATCAGCATAAACCAAATTAATGTAGAAAATCAAAATCCTAGACCTACTGACACCACTGGTCTAAAAGAGCAAATTAATAATTTCAAGGCACAAAACTGATTTGTCAATTGGAATGCCCCAGGAAGGAAACGATTCAAAGGAATCCCTCATCTCATTTATTACGGGAATCAGGCTTAACCGTACAACTATTGGAAACAACTTCACCTGCATTCCAAGAGAAACATCTCATTAAATTGTTTAAAATAAAACCCAAGAACTAATACAAAATCTCGTAAAAACTTATTTTAAAAGAAGATAACCACGGAAAAAACCAGCTTGAGTATGGTCATCATACTTTGCTCCTGATGGGAAGGCCCTGAACTGTCTCTCTTTCCCACAATGTAATGAAGTTTTGCCTCCTCACTTCACAAACCTATCGTTGTCCATCATGGACTCCTCCTACTCACTCATACAGTTCCATCCCTAACCATTCTTTTCCAATGTTGGGGAACACAATTTTAAGGAACGCTCTAGCCAAGATAATGGCAAAGTAGCAATGACGCATTTGAGCTCCTGATCTTGTCCGCTTTTGCATTCTTCTTTTGTTTTCTTTTTTCTTTTTACTGGTGCTCTACTCTTGCCCTTCTGTTCCCAACTTTAAAAGCCTTTATCGGTGTCTCGGGCAGCGGGGGGGGGTGGAAAAAGGGGGCCCTGTCTCCTGAGCACGTGCTGCTGTGGTGGCAACCGTGTCGGCTCTTATCAGCATCGGAAAACTCACAGGGAACAAAACAGCGCCCAGTACCAGGAGCAGGGAGCAAAGTGAGAGAGCGCGCCCAGCACCAGGAGAAGGGAGGGAAGGAAGAGAGAGAGTGCCCAGGACTGGGAGTGAAGAGAGAGAGCTCGCCCAGCACTGGGAGTGGGGAGTGTAGGAAGAGAGAGAGCTCGCCCAGCACTGGGAGTGGGGAGCGAAGGGAGAGAGAGCTCGCCCAGCACTGGGAGTGGGGAGCGAAGGGAGAGAGAGCTCGCCCAGCACTGGGAGTGGGGAGCGAAGGGAGAGAGAGCTCGCCCAGCACTGGGAGTGGGGAGCGAAGGGAGGGGTAGCACCAGCACCGGGAACGGGAAGCGAACACGCACAGCACTAGGAGAGGGGAGCAAAGGGAGAGACAGCGCCCTGAACCAGGAGCGGGAAGTGAAGGGGGAGGGAGAGCGCCCAGCACCTGCAGCGGGGAGCGAAGAGAGAGACAGTGCCTAACACCAGGAGAGGGGAGCAAAGGGAGAGAGAGAGTGTCCAGCACAAGGAGTGGGGAGCGAAGACAGAGAGTGCCCACCACTGGGAGAGGAGGGAGAGTGCCCAGTGCACAGAAGGGGGAGAGGACAGCACTAAGGGGAGAGAGTGAGGCCAGCATTGGGGGGCTGGGGGTGAGAGGAAAACAGGCCCTGCACAGTGGGGAGAACAAGCACAGCATGGTGAGGGGGGGGGGGGGCGCGGCACAAATATGAGCCCAGCACGGCTGGCAGGGTAGATAGGCTTCAGATTGGTATGACAGGTCAGCACAACATCGAAGGCTGAAGGGCCTGTACTGTGCTGTAATGTTCTATGTTCTATATGGGGGTGGGTGACGGAGCTAGCCCTGAGGCAACATCAACAAGGTAAGTGATGGTTCAGAGCCAGCTGAGAACTCCTATGTAGATGGACTTCCCTTTAAACCGTTTCTTATCATTTTCTCTTATTCTTAAGCTATCAAAATGGCACTGACTTACAGCGCCAAGTAAAAGATTTTTCACTTCATTTTATTGCATTTCACAGTAAAATATGTGTGACAATAAATCATTAATTCAAATATTTTTTACCTCTCTGTTTCTTCATTCTTTTACTTAATTATCATTCTCGATCAGTTTGAAAGAAGGGAAAAGCACAAAACTTGTGCAGTTAGAGAAGATTTTCTCTATACAAGGCTTTGAATGTTAGATTTAGTCCTATGTTGTTAACCAATATCTACTGTACTGGTTTTCCATTCAATCTCTGTCTTATTATATCGCTACCCTCCCCAGTAGGTTGGCAGACACAGAAGTATACACAGATTTTGACAAGTCTGTTCTGAGGAAGGGACACCGGACCTGAAACGTTAACTCTGATTTTTTCTTCACAGAAGCTGCCGAGCTTTTCCAGCAACTTCTGTTTTTGTTCTCAGCATGTCATGTACCTGACTGGCCCAAAATAGTGATCCAGTTGGTATGAGATGCACTTTCAGTATCTACCAGCTACCCAATCCCAGTCCACAATAGGACCCGTTAACTTGGTGCTACATATTCTATTTACTTAGACAGTATACAACTTGCCTGTATGCAAGCCTCTCTTGGCCTAAACCATCTCCAGGGTTAGATTACTTCACCAGTGTCCGAACAACCAAACATTTTTATTTACCCTTAAAGGCAGAAACTCACACCTAGGATTTACTCTCAAAGTGTGCTTTGATGAGCTCTGAATCTGATTTTAAACTAATATGTCAAGAAGGTAACCCTGGAGAATTCCTAATTGATTTAAGTATTTTGTAAAATCAGACTTCTGCTCCAAACCTCACACTCCTGTCCAGTCATGTGGGTTAGACTGAAATTGGGGATCATGTTTTCAGAATGCGATTAGGCTTGGACTTCACACATTGTGTGTCTGTTTTCATACAAAGAATCATTCTGGGAATCAAAGATCTGATCTGGACGAAGAAGTTGGAAGTAAATATTGGTGAAGAAAAATACTGGAAAAAAATCCCCCAACACTGACAGACTACATATTCTGGTTTTAGGTGTGTTTACAGAGGTCAAGGATTGAACGGCTTTGATTTTCAAGTATTCAATAAATTCTAGAATGGTGCTCTTGGGCTGAAAGAGTCAAATGCAATCTTGCGATTCAAGAAAGGAAAGACAGGGAAAACAAACACATTTAGCCAGGCATTAGCAGAAGGAACAATGTTGAAATATATTGTTGCGAAGTAGTATTGACGCATTTTAGCATATTTGACGTTTAGAGTATATGAGGGAAGAAACAAAGTAGGGTAGCAACAGCTGATCGGGTCACACACACACACGCAATCTCTCTCTCACGCCCACAGCCCCCCACACACACTCTCTCATCCCCTCCCTCCCCCCCCCCCCCACACACACACACACACAAACTCTTTCTCCCCCTCCCCCAACTCTCACCTACACACACACACACACACACACACAAACTCCCTCATCCGCCCACACACACACACACACACACGAACTCTCTCTCCCCGTTCCCCCACTCTCTCTCTCACACACACACACACACACACACACACACACACACACACACACACACACACCCCATCCCCCCACTCACACAGACACGAACTCTCTCCCCCCTTCCCCCCCCACACCCACAAACTCTCTCTCCCCCTCCCCCTCCCCCCACACACACGAACTCTCTCTTCCCCCTCTCCACACACACATTCTCTCCCCCTCCCTCCCCCCACTCGCGCACACACATGAACTCTCTCTCCTCCCGCCCCCACACAAACTCTCTCTCTACACCCCCTACACACACACACAAACTTTCTCCCCTTGCCCCCCCAACACACACACACACACACACACACACACACGAGCTCTCTTCACACACACACACACACACACACACACACACACACAGCCTCTCGCCCTCCCCCCACACACATACACGAACTCTCTCTCCCCCTGCCCCCACACATACAAACTCTCTCTCTACTCCCCCTACACACACATATACGCATACAGATCAACCCTCAAATACTGACTGTCTCTCTCACTCTCACACACACCCTGTCTCTCTTCTCCCCCCGCCTACACACACACACACACACACACAAAGCTACAGGTTGAATTTGTGTTTTCAGATACATTCTCTTTTGTTTAAAAAGCTCATAATTTAGAGACAGTCATTCAAAGAGCTGCTTTATAAATTCCTACTTAGAAATAAAACCAGTCTGTCTCCAAACCAAAACCCAACAAGAATCTGAAGAAAGCCTCACGCTTGATCTGCACTATCTCACCTAAAATATCATGTCTTGTTTACACTGTCAAACCCTTTAGTTGTGTCAGGACATTGACTTCAAAGGAATTTTGGGATTTACAGATGCATATTAAATCAAGTAAAACCATCTAACTGATTAAAGATTTAACAACATCTTAAATTTGTTTAGTACATCCTCCTCAGTGGTGTGACCCTTTGATCTTTTATTTATAAATTCTGTGCCTGATCCTGCCTCTCTCGCTAACACCTGAACAAGGAGTAAGACTCCTAAAGCTTGTGTTTTCAAACACATCTGTTGGATGATAACTTGGTGTCAGGTGATTTCTGACTTTGTACACCCCAATCTTACATTAGCACCTCAACATCATGGGAACAAGGCGCGGCTAGTGGAGATCTACAAGGACCAGATATTTACAATGCCTATCAATGAATCAGGTAAGGAATAATACAGTCAATGACTCAAAGTGAGGCCATTCAGCCCACTGAGTTCACGCTGGGGTACATCTAAATTTACTGACGGTACAAGGATAGGTGGGAAAGTAAGCTGTGAAGAAGTGACACCAAAGAGGCGACAAAGGAATATACATTGGTTAATTTATTGGGCAGTCAGATGACAAATAGAGTGTGGCATGAGGGAATTATTTATACCTATTAATAAAATTATTAGAAGAGGAAAGAAATTATCATTTTGTTAGGAGGGACAAAAAAGCAAAATGTTTATTAAAAAGCGAGAGACCAAGAAGTTAAACATTACAGCACAATACAGGCCCTTCGGCCCTCAATGTTGTGCCGATTAAGTTATGTGATATTTATATGAAGTTATATGATGTGGGCATTGTTGACATCCCTAAATATATGACAAGGTCCGGGGCTACATGAGTAAAGTGGTCATGCTGCTGTTATATGGATACTGGTGCCAGACATTTTGCCTCTCCATCTATTCCAGCATTCTGTGATCTAACTCCAGGAACACATCTTTGCCTGTATCCCATACTACCTATGAATACAATTATACAGATCACCCTTGAAGCTTTCTCCTGTCTGATCGATACTCTGAATACAAAGCTGAAAAAGAAACATTTCTTTTAGAGCTCCCATCTCACTAAGGCGGCTTTAGGCCAATCCACATCCAACATTCTGCTCTGAAAATTCTGCTCACATTAGCAGCCGTGACAACTCCACCACAGCAACATTCTCAATTAAACAACACATAAAATCCTAAAAAACAGTCAATTTACTCTACTTCACAAGATTAACAGAACTTTTAAAAATTCCAAAATCCAGATGTACATTTTCGCCAAATACTAATTAGTTCTCTCTTGGGCCATGTGCTACCTGCATACCAGGTGCAGCTGAAATCCATCCTTTGTTTTTGTGATATATTATTTATAAACAGACCAAAAAGGGGAAAAAAACATTACATCCACCCACATTCAGTGGCAACGGCAATGAGTTGAAGTTAGGTTAGAACAAAATGTTACTATCTCATAATCACGAGAGGAAAAACAAGGCAGATACATCAGAGCACAGGCAAAACACAGATAACAATAGGCACTGCCAAACTGCAAAGTAGGTGCAAATAAGTGCATATATTTATGGAGCAGTAACCAGCAGTGAAATAAATTGGAAAATGGGCACCAGTGAATACTGAATCTGCAAGAAGCGGGCATACTCATAAATTATTAGAGGCGGCAAAAAGGGATACGGAAAGAAATATGGGGCAAGGATAGCTTTTAATTATTGGCATGATATTTTTATGCCAAATAAAGCATGTAGTTGCCTCACAAACGGTAGCAGTATACTTGAAGAGGGCACACACCTCAGCATCAATTACATCTGTAATGTATCTCGGAGTCAGCAATGGCATTCGGACATATTGCAGCAGATCCGGTAGGAACTCCTCTCGTTCTTTCTTGGAATGTTTTACCCAGTTTAATACTGCTTCAAACACTGGTTCTTCTGAATCCACCTAGAACAGCAGCAGTTCATCAGAACCCAGACAGCAATTCATTGTACAATACGGTGCTAGTGGTAAAGCTCCACAAATATCATCATCCAACTCAGGTCACGGTCAAGTCCCCACCGACAAGGTGATAACTGCAGAGCTAGGGAGTGTGTGTGGGGCGGTATGTGGGGCAGTGTGGGTGGGAACAGGTGAGTGTATGGAGTGGATGGGGTTGGAGTTGTGGGGAGGTGGCTGTGTGTGGGGTGTATGCTGTAGTGTGTACCTGTGTGACAGTGTGAAAATTTGTGCTGGTGTGTGGATCTGTATGTATCTGTGTACATGTGGAGTGGACTGGGTAGTTAAGCCATATTTCTCCAAGTGGTGAAGAACTCAACACAAATTTACTGGCTATGGCTACATTTCCACATTCCACACTTTTTGAAATTATTCTTTATACCCGTGGGGTGGCACGGTGGCCCAGTGATTAGCACTGCTGCCTCACACTGCCAGGGACTCGGGTTCAATCCCACCCCCGGGTGACTGTCAGTGTGGAGTTTGCACATTCTCCCCAAATTTGCATGGGTTTCCTCCAGGTGCTCCGGTTTTTTCCCCCCCACAGTCCAAAGATGTGCAGGTTAGCTGGATTGGCTATGCTATAGTGCCCATTATGTTCAGGAATGTGTAGATTAGGTGGGTTATAGAGGGATGGGTCTGGGTGGGATGCTCTGAGAGTCAATGTAGACTTGTTGGGCTGAAGGGCCTGTTTCCACACTGTAGGGGCTTCAATGATCTATGATCAAATTATAGCCTATCGTAATTTTGAGCATTCATCAAACTTTACCAGAGGATCAGCAATACTTTTCCCCAAGAAAGTTGAACTAAGTTAAGTGTCTTTCTAAGTCCATTAGCAATATTGCAGATGTAGGCATTGTAAGGAGATGGCAACACTTAAAGTGGCATCAATTGGTAAATGCCAGCAGAAGAAAGTGTTGTATAAGGTGATGCCAAACTACAATGCACCGTGAATCAACACTCCATTGGGTCTTCAATTCTGAACCTCATCTGCCCTTTGTTATCACACACTGTTTGACATAAACAGCCTTTACAGCTTCTCCATAAGTGGCTGAGGCCTCACCTGAATTTCATCACACCGAATGAGTTTTTCCACTTCCCCCTTGTTCAGCAGCATGAATTCCTCATGTTGGACAACTTCTGGAAAGTTCTTCTGGCTGAAAACCTCCGCTGCTTGCATCAGATCCACACAGCTGTGTGTCTCAGCAAATTCCTGGATTCCCAGACAGTTGGAAGGGTCTAACTGGCTCTCCAAAAATTCACAGCAAGCCTGCTTCACACCTGTTGAAAGATATACACACAGTTCTACACATTGTGTAGTCTGCAACTTTATTTCAGCAGCAACACCCACAGCAAGGAAGTGACACCGTCTGGGGCGAAACAGAGACGGAAGTTGGTTGAGCATTTTTTGCTCAAGGGCAGCATGTTGAGTATACAAGCCTCGTTTCTAGACACTTGAGCCCATAACCCAATGTAGTACTGAAGTAGTATTGCATAGTCAGAGGTGCACTCTATCAGAATAGACGTGGAACTGTGGTGCTGTGTGTCATCTCAGATGGATGTACACATGAATCCAGACAATGTGGAATTTTCCTGGTGTCTCAGCCAAAATTGGTTCCTCAACCCCCAAAGGGGGAAATGAATTACTGGTCACATTGGAGCTCTAGTTTGATGTACACGAGTTGGACCAAAGCGTCTATTAGTGTTATTGTTTTTCTTTCCCTTCTGGCACCCCCCACCCCATTAAAACTGCTTATTGCTATGTAAAAATTCCTTGCTGCATGCAAATTGGCCATTTTTTCCTAACTGTGAAAATAACTATTCTTCACAAGTATCACATCTGGTTTAAAGTACTTTGGGCGATCCTGTAGTCAGCAGAGGCTCAAGGTAAATACAGGGTCTGTCTCTCTTTATGAGTAATACTGCTTGTTGCTCTCCACAGCAGAGCTGATGGAGCAGCAATTATATCTGGTTGCTATCTGCAGTGTTAACAGGCCTGAGAAGAGCTGATAATTGATGTCACACAGCACAGCAATGCAGTTTTACATGAGGAGCTGTTTGCCAGTCTGAGCCCTGGACTGCCCAACAGTAGTGAAACTGAGAAGAGAACTGACCTTTCAGTTGGAGGAGACAGGCTGCGGGAAGCAATTCCTGAACATTTTCCACTGTGACATGGACTGTTTCAGTATATACAAAATCCAGCAAGATCTCCATAGTGGAAGCAGTGAGACCCTGGATATCAATGTCAGGTTTACCTTTCTCTGAAAGCTGCAAGGGAAGAAACAATAACCCAATCACCTAACAGGAATAAATTCAAGTGTTTTCTACTTGTATTACAGGCATATTTCCCAATCACTCACTATCACCCTCCATCCCCCTCACACTCCCCTCCCCTCCCCATCACCCTCCATCCCCGTCACAGTCCCCTCCCCTCACTATCACCCTCCATCCCCGTCACAGTCCCCTCCGCTATCACCCTCCATCCCCGTCACACTCCCCTCCGCTATCACCCTCCATCCCCGTCACACTCCCCTCCGCTATCACCCTCCATCCCCGTCACACTCCCCTCCCCTCACTATCACCCTCCATCCCCCTCACACTCCCCTCCCCTCACTATCACCCTCCATCCCCCTCACACTCCCCTCCCCTCCCCATCACCCTCCATCCCCCTCACACTCCCCTCCCCTCCCCATCACCCTCCATCCCCGTCACAGTCCCCTCCCCTCACTATCACCCTCCATCCCCGTCACAGTCCCCTCCGCTATCACCCTCCATCCCCGTCACACTCCCCTCCGCTATCACCCTCCATCCCCGTCACACTCCCCTCCGCTATCACCCTCCATCCCCGTCACACTCCCCTCCCCTCACTATCACCCTCCATCCCCCTCACACTCCCCTCCCCTCACTATCACCCTCCATCCCCCTCACACTCCCCTCCCCTCACTATCACCCTCCATTCCCGTCACACTCCCCTCCGCTAGCACCCTCCATCCCCATCACACTCCCCTCCTCTCACTATCACCCTCCATCCCCGTCGTACTCCCCTCCCCTCACTATCACCCTCCATCCCCGTCGTACTCCCCTCCCCTCACTATCACCCTCCATCCCCCTCACACTCCCCTCTGCTCACTATCACCTTCCAACTAACCCTATTATCTCTGAGCCATCAGAACAGTTTCAAACTTCACAAAGTTCTGATTTCATTGGACAAGAGTCCTCTCCTCGTCCCAAGACCCCTTTTCCCAATTACAACACTCTTCCCTCCACCTGGACCCCTGCCTCCAGCCTTTTACCTGTACTCGATCTTTTCATTGAGAACTGTCAATGTGCCATTAGTCTCCTCAGTTTTGCTGCCACCTCACCAAATCCAACCTATCTCCCTCTGAACTGACTGCACTCCGTGCACTCACATCTAACTGCACAGGCGGCACGGTGGCTCAGTGGTTAGCACTGCAGCCTCACATCTCTGGGGACCCGGGTTCGATTCCAGCCTCGGGCAACTGTCTGTGTGGAATTTGCACATTCTCCCAGTGTCTGCATGGGTTTCCTCTGGGTGCTCCAGCTTCCTCCCACAGTCCAAAGATGTGCAGGCTCAGTGGATCGGCCATGCTAAATTGCCCGTAGTGTTCAGGGGTGTGTGGGTTATAGGGGGGATGGGTCTGGGTGGGATGCCCAAGGGGCGGAGTGGACTTGTTGGGCCGAAGGGCCTGTTTCCACACTGTAGGGAATCTAACCTAAACCTGACTTTGTCATCAAGCCTGCCGATAAGGGTGGTGCTGTTGTTGTCTGGCGTACTGACCTCTACATTGCAGAGGTTGAGTGCCAGCTCTCAGATACCTCCTCCTACCTTCCCCTGGACCATGGCACATCAGGCCATTGTGTTCACTATGGTCATGGATCTAATTTCTTCCGGTGATCTCCCCCACATCCGCTTCCAAGCTAATAGTCCCCCACCCCGCACAACTTGTTTCTACCTCCTGCCAAAAATCCACAAACAGGACTGTCCAGGAAGATCCATTGTTTCAGCCTGCTCACGCCCCACAGAACGCATCTCTTCCTACTCAGTCTTCTCCCCCCCTCCACCTTCGCTCCAATCCCTACCCACATACATCCATGATTCATCTGATGCCTTAGACCGGTTTCAAAACTTCCAGTTTACCGGCTCCGGCCACCTCCTCTTTACCATGGATGTGCAATCCCTTTACACACCCATTCCCCACCAGGAGGGTCTTAGGGCTCTCCTCTTCTTCCCCACCCACCACTACCCTCCTCCGCTTGGCCAAGCTTATCCTCACCCTCAACATCTTCTCTTTCAACTCCTCTCATTTTCTTCAGGTAAGAGGGGTTACCATGGCTACCCACATGGGCGCTAGTTATGCCTGTCTCTTCATGGTCGTGGAACATTCCTTGTTCCAGTCCTATTCCGGCCCCCACCCACAACTCTTTCTCTGATACATCGATGATATCATTGGTGCTGCTTCCCTCTCTCGTCTAGAATTGGAAAACTTCATCAATTTCACCTCCAATTTCCACCCTGCCCTCACTTTCACCTGGTCTATCTGATTCCTCCCTTTCCTTCCCCGACATTTGTGTTTCCATTTCTGGAGATAGACTGGCCACTAATATCCATTACAAACTCACCGACTCCCACAGCCACCTGGGCTATACATCCTCACACCCTGCTTCCTATAAAGACTCCAACCCATTCTCTCGGTTCCTCCGCATCCGTCGCATATGTTCAGATGAGGCCAACTTCCGACAAGGGAGCCTCCGAAATGTCCACATTCTTCGTCAACCGAGGATTCTCCAGCTCCGTTGCCAACAGGGCCCTCAAATCGGGTCCGACCCATCTTCCACACTTCTGTCCTTACACCCTCTCTTCCCTCCCACAACAGCAATAGGGTTCCCCTTGTCCTTACCTACCATCACACCAGCATCCACATCGAGAAGATCATCAGATGCCATTTCCGCCATGTCCAGCGAGATGCCACCGCTAGACACACACTCTCCTCCCTTCCCTTGTCTGCCTTCCAAAGGGACCGCTCCTTCCGGGACACTCTGGTCTATACTTCCTTCACCCCCAACACCTCCCCACAGCCGCACGGCACCTTCCCCTGTAAGTGACGAAGGTGGATACCTGCCCGTTTACCTCCTCCCTCCCCACTATCCAAGGGCCCAAACATACCTTCCAAGTGAAAAAACACTTCACCTGCACTTCCCAGAATCTAGTTTACTGCATTCGCTGCTCACAATGTGGTCTCCTCTACATTGGGAGAACAAAGCAAGGGCGTGGCAATCGCTTCACAGAACATCTACGTTCTGCTCGCAAAAAAGACCCAGAACTACCTCTTGCCTGCCACTTCAATGCATCACCTTGCTCCCTAGCCAACATCTCTGTCTCCAGCTTGCTACAGTGTTCCAGTGAAGCCCAATGCCAGCTGGAGGAATGGCACCTCATTGGACTCAATACTGAGTTCAATAATTTTAGGGCCTAAACTCTCCCATGTCCCATGCCCCCACCCCACACACCAGGCCTTGTTACCACTACACACCCCTTGTTGTTAGTCACTAATAGTCCTCATTAGCAACTACTCAGCCTCCCAGCCTGATCATTAGCAACTCCTTTGTCTGTCCAACTGTGTTTCTCTCTCTTTGGGCTCTATCCTATCATTCACTCCCTACCCCATCCATCTCCCTATTTTCAGCATATGAACTGATGTTTTCCCAGCCACTATCAGTCCTGAGAAGAGTCACCAGACCCGAAACGTTAACTGTTTTCTCCTCCACACATGCTGCCAGACCTGCCAACAACTTTGTTTTTGTTCAAACTTCACAAAGCTCACCTCATACTGCCGTCTCCACCCCATGGCCAAGGAATGCCTCACACTGACCCCAACTTTCTATGTATGAAATTCATGAACTTCAATGCAGTAAAGCCAAGTGCTGTGTAACTCATACTACTATAGCCATATTACACATTTATTTCTGGTTTCTTCCTACTGTCGTACTCGCAAGAGGGAACCCAGAACACAATGTACTGATTTATGCGACGCTCTCTGCATGTGGAAATGGGTGCTACAATCCATAGAGATGGATTCAGCAAAATCACTAGGAGAAAGGGTTAACTACACAGCACTACCAGCAGCTGGTATTTAAACCATGTAATGACAAGGCAATATTTAGACACTAGAGTTAAACTATAACCATTAATCAAGTCATTGGGCACATCCTCATATTTAGAATCTTTTAAAAAGGAATCCAGTTTTCTTTCGCCACCAGGAGTGATTTCTCACTGCAAGAGTTGTTGTTCTGAGAGTCAACTCTGATCCTCGATTAATTGGGAAATTGGCTCTGATCTAATGTTTTGTCTAATCCCTACCCCTCAGCTAATGAAATCAATATTCCCACATTGAACACTAGTTGGAAGAAATACTGAGAAAAGCAATGGAAAGAAGTGCCTGTCCAAGTTACAGGGCATCCTGACGCATTATGCCTTCAGGGTCACTGTATCAAAATCCTGGAACACCCACTCTAAAAGCACCGCGAGTGAACCTACACCACAAGGACTGCCACAGTTCAAGGCAGCAGCTCACCCAGTATATCTTTCACTCTGCCATTACCATTACGCCAAGTGACCAACTTTGGTTAAACAAGGAATGTAAAAAAATGCCTCAAGCAACACTCAGCATATGTTGCAATGAGAGGCCAGTCTGGTAAGGTTAGTGTCACAGGAATTCTAAATGGCGGCAGCATTGTGCAATAGACAGAATACAATGTGAATGCACCAGTCCTACTCCATTCAGTTATGAATCCTGGTGGACAATTAAACAACTACCAAGACGAAGAGGCTCTATAAACACGTGGCCAATTCAAATGAATAGGCATCAGCTAATAATGACAGCTTTACAGGGCTGAAACGGCTCTTGTGATGCACTGATAGTATCCCCACCTCTGAATCAGGAGGTCTGAGTTCAAGTTCCACTCTTTCCAGAGATGTATTACATCATCTCAGAATCAAGTTGATTAGATAAATCTAAAAGTTGCAGAGTAACATGCAGGTAATTGCATGATGAGCCTTACTACAGTAAATCCTTTGTATCCACGAGTTTACAACTTGTGAATTTTCCAAGAATTAGCAACAGAATTCAACATATGCGAGCAAACTCACGTATCCATGATTTTTAACAGGCTCTGCACTTGCAGATTTCAGTATTCGCGGGGGCTTACAGTAATGGAACCCTTGGGCATACAGAGGAAGACTGTATTGTCTTTCATTTCTCTTATTTAAGTTAACAGGTTAAACATACAACTACAGATTCTAAGTTGGGATAGGTTTACATTTGGTCATTTTTAAGTGTTAAGTTTTATTTGTGGTGCATTTAGTTAGCATCCAAGGCAACTCAATCTGGTAGCATCTCTATCGTTTACCATGTACGAAGTTGAGGCAGTTCTCCTGCCCTGGGCAGCCACAAGTATAGGAAGTTGTAGCAGTTGGAGGAGCTGGCTTCTGGCTTTCAGAGGTCAAGCAGCAGCTGAAGTCACTGTGTGGATGTGGAAGAGCTCAGGAGGTGATTATCCCATAGCTTAACAGTGTTTAGTAGAGAGGACATGGGTAACCATCAGATGGTCAGGGAGAACCAAGCAAGTAAAAGCAGCCTCAATTTCTGGCTGGAAATCAGTTGTGGATAAGGAGGAGGGTGGGGGTTCTCCTGTGGAGTGCAGATGAAGGCAAGGCAATGGCTCAGCTGTGTGGGCTGGGAAGGAATTGTGATATAAATTAACTAGGAGGGCAGCCAATTATTTCTACAACTGCAGAGCGTTTTGAGGGAAAAGTGAACTGTCAAAGCCAATCTGTATCCCTCTGCTCCCTGCCCATTCACATAATCTGTCTAGGTACATCTTAAAAGATGCTATCATGCCTGGCTCTACCACCTCCGCTGGCAACGCGTTCCAGGCACCCACTACCTTCTGCGTACAGAACTTTCCACGCATATTTCCCTTAAACTTTTCCCCTCTCACCTTGAAATCGTGAACCCTAGTAACTGAGTCCCCCATTCTGGGAAAAGCTTCTTGCTATCCACCCTGTCTATACCTCTCATGATTTTGCAGACCTCAATCATGTCCCCCCCCACCCCACACCTCTACCTTTCTAATGTAAATAATCCTAATCTACTCAACCTCTCTTCATAGCTAGCACCCCCTATACCAGGCAACATCCCGGTGATCCTCCTCTGCACCCTCTCCAAAGCATCCACATCCTTTTGGTAAATGTGGCGACCAGAACTGTACACAGTATTCCAAATGAGGTCAAACCAAAGTCCTATACAACTGTAACATGACCTGCCAACTCTTGTACTCAATACCCCGCCCAACGAAGGAAAGTATGCCATGTGTCTCCTTGACCATTTTATCAACGTGCGTTGTCACCTTCAGGGTACGATGGACGTGCACACCCAGATCTCTCTGTTCACCAATTTTCCCCAGGGCTTTTCCATTTACTACATAGTTCCCTCTTGAACTGGATCTTCCAAAAGGTATTACCTCGCATTTGCCTGGATTGAACCCCATCTGCCATTTCTCTGCCCGACTCTCCAATCTATCTACGTACTGCTGCATTCTCCAACAGGCCACTTCACTGTGCTACTCCACCAATCTTAGTGTCATCTGCAAACTTGCTAATCAGACCATCTAGACCTTCCTCCAGATCATTTATGTATATCACAAGCAACAGTGATGCCAGCACAGATCCCTGGTCACTTCTCCATTTTGAGAAACTTCCTTCCACTACAACTCTCTGTCTCCTATTGCCTAGCCAGTTCTCTATCCATCCAGCTGGTACACTCAAATATGTAATACGTAGAAATAACAGCTATGAGACAACTGAGGCACGTAAAAGGGGCAATCTGGTACAGGGTGCAACCGATCAATGATTCTCCTTATATGCCAGAAAAATAATGTGTAGATCGTATTTTGTAATAACTATCATGCATATAGGACCATGAATAAGCAATCATTGGAGCAACACAATAGAGGGCATATAATTAAATTCTAAAACAAAGATCGTTTTAGATCCCACATCAGAGAGAAACAGAAGCAAATATGTATGTAATTTGTTGAAAAGTGCAGAAACAAACAATATTAGAGGATTTCAACTCCCCTAATATTAACTGGGATAAAAGGTAAAGTGTAAAAATTTGAATTGAATTCTTGAAACAGTCAGAACTGCACACATAGCAAGTCCAACAACAGAAGGATGAGTTTTGGATTTACACTCAGATAGTGAATCTGGGCATGCAGGGATATCAGAGGGACAGCACTGTGGTAATAATGATTAGGATATGGTTAGATTTAGTGTATTTGCGGTAAACGATAAAGGGACATCAAGAGTAAAAGCTTTAAACTTTAGAAGGCTGACAGGGGTAAACTGAGATCTGGTTTAGCAAAAGTGGTCTGAAAATGGGTAAATCACTGTCAGATATTCAAGGTGGAAGTGAAGAGGGTGAAGAATAAAACAAAACGCTAACAGACAAAAAAAAATGGGACTAACAAATCTCGATACCAGCACTCCTTCTCAATGGACGTCAAACAGCATACAAAGTACGGTAAAGGGGATTTAATGGTGATAGTGGTAATATCAATGAACGAGTAACCCAGAATGCCAGGTTTGTGTTTTGGGGACTTGGATTCGAATCCTACTGTGGCATATAGGGAAATCTGAATCCAATAGTAAAAACAGGTCTTGAATAATGATAACTGCATAACCAGTGTCGATTGTTGTTAAAAAGAAAACCACCCGATCTGCGTACATGTGACTCCAGACCCACAGCTCACTGTGCATTTAGAAATTGGAATGAATGCTGACTTAGCCAGTGATGCTCAAGTCCCATGAGCATTTCAAAAAATATGAAAGCTGATTTCAGCCACCCAGAAGGGAGGTGACGGCACAGTGATATTGCTGCTAGGCTGGTGATCCAGAGAACCAGGTAATGTTCCAGTGACTGGGATTCAAAGCCAACAGATGGTGAAATTAATATTTTAAAAATTTGGAATTAAAAGTCTAATGATGACTGTGAAACCATTGAAATTTGTCATTAAGTAAAAATCACTAATGTCATTTAGTGAAAGAAATCTGCCATCCAGAATTGTAGCCCCATTGTTATTAAAAGTAGATTAATGTTGCACCTTTGAACATTGAAATGGAGGAACTGTGAAATCTAACTGGAAAACTGAATTGACTGGGCGATCAAACTAGGCCAGATGCTATTTCTGAAGTATTGAAATTGAAAGAACTGAAAACTCCCAAGGTGGAAGATATTGTTTGAGCAGACACAGCATTTAAAAAAATTAAAAATGAAGAACTGTATTTTGACGTTTCCATCATTAGGAAATTCCAGGAACAAAAAGTTTCTTATTTTTATTGATGCTTGTAATGGAAATCTGTGACGGGTTCGCAAGTGTAAGAAGATTTATCATCTTTCTAGTGATAAAGGGACCCAGGTGTTGCCCTTCAGCTTAGCAAGCTAAAAACAAAAATCAGAATAATAAATAATAATTAAAAAAAATAAAAAAACAAAAGTTTTAAAAGATCAAAAAACAATTGAAGGCACATTTCTGAAGAAGGGTCCCGGCCCAAAACGTTAGCTTTCCTGCTTCTCTGATGCTGCCTGGCCTGCTGTGTTCCTCCAGCTCCACACTGTTATATTGGAGATGTAGGTGTTTTTACTGATGGTGGTTACCAGATAAAAAATACGTTACAGTGATTTTGGGGACGGGAAGGTGCTCAGTTGTGTGTGATAATGGTTCCGGGTAGACAAAGTAAAGGAACAAAAAAGACCAGAAGAACCGTAAAAAGTACTTTAGTGGCCAAATGTCTTGTTTTGGTGACATTCAGAATTCTCATGACACCAGGTTACAGTTCAACAGGTTTATTTAAAACCACAAGCTTTCGGAGCGCTGCTCCTTTGTCAGGTGGAGTGGAGAGAGGCTCACAGGCACAGAGTATACAAGCAGCCTATAAATTCTATTATATTATGTCTATATATTCAGTGCCTGTGCGCCTCTTTCCACTCCACCTAATGGAGGAGCAGCAACTACAACTTGGTGTTGTGTGACTTCTGACTTTGTCCAACCCAGTCCACCTTGTTTTGGTGGAGATAGATATGCCATTTTTCTTAGCAAAAATACCCAACAGTATCCATTCAGTGTTACAATGAAAGTAAGTCACTAAGGGATAAGGTACACTAAAAAAAAGTAAAAGACGACTAGAGTTGGTCTCCTGGCTTGATGGTAATGGTAGCACGGGGTCATGCCAGACCTGGAGGTTGCAGATTGTTTGCTTTTGCGAACAATTTTGTTGCTGGTGGCAACTACCAGATGCCTAATCTTGAGTTGCTATATTTGCTGAAAGTCCACATCAACCCTCAACAAGTGCTCACCCGAGCTATAAACCCACTGCCCGCCATGGACAGGGCCAATTTCATCTACAAGATTCCCTGCAGAGACTGCAAGGAACGCTACATCGGACAAACAGGAAGGAAACTAACAACAAGAGTACGTGAACACCAACTGGCTACAAAAACACATGACCAACACGCACTCATCTCAATCCACATGGACAAGGAGAACCACGACTTCGACTGGGACAAGATCAAGATCCTGGGACAGGCTAGGCAGAGACAAGCACGGGAATTCCTAGAAGTATGGCACTCTGCAAAGCAGGCTATTAATAGACACATTGAACTCGACCCCACATACATTCAACTACTGGGGCAATCCTTCGCAACGTACACCAGAGTTTAAAAACCAGGCAGAAAAACACACCGACGCTTCATCAGAGGCTGCACTGAGGATGTTACCAAGCATGGTAATGAAACGTCTGCGGAACAACAAACCAGCTCGGTGTGCCAACCAACCTCAACACCCACAACCCAAGCTACGAATCTACTCCAAAACCTTATTAAAAAGACTATTTTTTTAAGCAAAGTAGTTGTGCTACACAACACAGTGGAAGATCCATACTGCAGTTTTAAAACAGGTGCTGGAGAACAAAAACATCTCCAGATTAAAACAGGTGAATAACAGCAGTCAGCTATCTGATATAACTGTTGGACATACTGAGAAAAAGACAGTGATTTTAATGTGCAAAGAAAAAAAGCTGTAATTTTACATCTTGCTTGTTTTCCTCAATTATTATTCTATTGTCGTTTATTTCAAAAGTAACAAGGGAACCTGTTATCAACTAATGTTTGTTAGTTTAGAACTTAAACATTTTAAGAGGAGACTAGAAGGTGGATCTTTACGTATTGATAGGACACAAGAAACTGACTTGAAAAAAAGATACACCATTTTACACAAAATAAGAAGGGGATCCTGTTTGGCTGGGCCATAACTGGAATGGAGATGCAGCAAGAATAGTTAACTGTCAATCTTAATTCTCAGACCAGGCAGGTAGATTCTGATTATTCTGCTGCATCCTCATGGCAATCTCCATGACATCTCAGACCCTTCTCCTCCAACCTCAACCAATAAAACAGTTCTCCTCCATGTCGAACAACATCTGGCGGAAACTAAGCGTTGGAAAACCATTGGACATACTGTCGGTGAGGGACTTCAACATCCATTACCAAGAGTAGCACAGCAGCAGCAAAACTGACTGAGCTGATAAACGACGTAGCTGCTAAACTAGGTCTGTGGCAGACAGTGAGGAAATTACAGTATTGCTAAGAGTAACTACTGCACAGTCATTGTGGAAATGAAGTAAAAGTCTTCAAAACGATTATATCTTCTATCGTGTTGCATAGCACAACCACTGTGCTTTAAAAAAAGACTTTTAACAAATATAGCAACTCAAGATTAGGCATCTGTTAAGTGCCATCAGCAACAAAATTGTTCTCAAAAACAAACAATCTGCAACCTCCTGGTCCGGCATGACCCCGAAGTTACCATTACCATCAAGCCAAGGGACAAACTCTAAACAGAAGTGCAGAAAGGGATACCAAGAGCAGCACTAGGCATACCTACAAATGGGGTGCCAACCCGGGGATGCTGCAAACATAACTACTTGCAAACCAAACTGTACAAGAAACAAATGACAGTGCTACGCAATCTCACAAACCAACAGGTCAGACCTAAGCTCTACAGACTTGACACATTCAGCCATGAATAATGGTGTAGAATTATAAATAATTCATTGGAGGAGGTTATGTTATAAAAATTCCTATCCTCAATGATAGAGGTGCCTAGCACATCAAACGAAGGCTGAAGCTTTTGCAACACGCTTCTCCAACGTGGTTCGTTAATACCTTTGCTTTTCATTTGACTAAAATTGGTAAGCCGACAACTGTTAGTGTTACTGTGAGAAAGGAGTAACCAACCTTTACAGCCAAATTCATGGCCAGCTTACCTCACTGGTGAACATGGCACAGAAATAGTCACTGCAGGCAGCCAACACAATACGATGGGCAGGAAAGTCCTTGCTATCAACTCGCAAAGTGACATCACACAGGGTGTTACTCTTCCTCAGAGAGTTCATCGTGTTAAGTATGGACTTGGCATGTGAGTTGGTCATTATATCCCGAGGAGCCATGTTCCGCCTTTCCTCTTTTAGAGTCAGTGAAGAGAGAGATAATCACCTACAGCTGGATTAAAATCACACCAACAACACATTATTAAAAAGCTAGGAAAATCAATGCTCTCATGTTTAATATGTTATTTGCAAAATTTGAGGCTGTAGGATCAATATAGATTTTAAAGCATTTTTGTTTAAAGAAAATATTTGACAAACGCACATCCGACAGTACTATCTGAGAAATCATGGACAACGTCCGCAATACCCATCTTTTTCCTCAGCTCTTTGCTATGATTTTACCTGTTGGCTAACCTAAAGAGGCAATTTGCTTCTTTGTGTTTTGATCTCAAGACCTCTTTCCATTCCCTATCTGGTGCATCACACTGACTGTTCGTATATCTTCTCACTGGTTACACTGACGAGATCGCCATACCAACACTCAAGTACAGGCCGCCACACTGCTGCTAGTCCATCCATGGCAATCTATCCCCTTCTTAAAAGCTGCTGCATGGCAAATCAGAAACTCATTTCTCAAGATATCTTGGGATAATTTAGTTTTAGGATTAGTGCATTTTCAATCTAAGATTTACCCTTTTTTGTTGTTGCCAACACAAATACAAACACAAGCACATGTCTGCAGGCCACAACACAACAGAACCGTCTTTGTAACTCTGTCCATTGTTACCATGTCTCTAATCCAACCACAAGGCAGAGATCACTCAGTCATCACCAACACACTAAAGTTCTCAAGGTTCTAATCTTGGCTTAGTACTAGAATACTAATATCCCACTCAATGTGATTTTAAACCTTAGTACTTTAGGCCGGTGCTTAAGGAGTTCATTCTAACTGGAGGTGATATCATTCAGATGAAACGTTAAACTAAAGTTTCTCTCAAAAGTGATGTAAAAGATCTCACGTTCTGGATGAAGAGGAGCCTGATCCAAATGTTAAACTCAACATTCAGGCCTCGTCTGGACAGCATGGATTCAACTTGCTCTGAAAAACATCCCCAGAAATTGACCCTTTAATCTTTTACTTATAAATTCTGTGTCTGATATTACCTGTCTCACGAACCCCTGAAGGAGGAGTAAGACTCCGAAAGCTTGTGTTTTCAAATAAACCTGTTGGACTATAACCTGGTGTTATGTGACTTGACCCCAGAAATAGACACAGTGCATCAATTCCACCTAAATGTTTCCCAAATGCATATTCCACATCACAACAGACAAAGGAACCCACTTATGAACCTTTGGTTATCGCAATGAACACCAAGGTTTCTGATTAAAACAGAATGCCTTGGTGAGTTATTACAACCACTTTCCTGTCACAAACACAATTTATTTGCCAACTCTTGATTCTATTCCACTTCAGATAAGGGCAACAGGTTAAATATATTGCTCCAATTCTGAGCACAGACTGACAGCTTATTGTCCCAACAGTTTTACGATATTTATACTCAATCAAGTCCAAGAAATAACAGACCTGGTGTCTGAGTACTTGAGGCTAGATCTGGTATTAGTGGATTAAACTGAATAAATTAATTTAAGAATCCACTGGCAGAGGTGCTGCAACAGAAAATAATGCAGTGGGAGCCTGAAGATCCTTGTGATCCTGAAAAGCAACAAACAACCCTGTAGTCTGACCACAGAAACAATGAAAACAGGTTAAATTGCAAAAACAGCCTGACAAGATGACTTGGGAATGTTTTAGGAACACTGAAACGAATTAGACATATTATTTGTCTTCACGCCACAGAGATGGCTTATTCTTACTGCATCCACAGTTCTTTCGGTTTTTATTTAGGCTTATTCTTAGACTTGTTTGCCAAACCAGAGTTACTACCACATTTGATAAGCCATGGCAGAACTGAAGTCCATCACCTGCCAGCAGCATAAAATTACTCCTGAGATTTTCTGTTCTTCCAGAACCGGGCAAAGCTAATTTCACAGAATTTCTCCCAGTTCAATCGCCTTCAGCCATATCCAGTCATATCACCTGCAATTAAAAAAAATCAATATGATAAAATTGATTCATTTCTCAAAGAATGCACTTCCACCATGTGTGCACAACCTGAATCTGTATCAGGAAATGAAAATACTACAGTGTTACAGGCTCTGCTTCCTCTCCAGGCAGGAGACATCTTTCTATCAGTAGAAAATTGCAACCCCCAGGAGCCTGTTCCAGTAATTCAGCCATGCACTATGGAAACACTTACTTTAAATAGGTCACAGAAAAATGGTTCCACAGTATTCTTGATAACAGAATGGCTTAAATAGCTTCTGTAAACCTTTTTGGTCGAGCTGGGATTTTCTTTGTGTTAACTGTTTCCTCCTCTTTCGAGTACTTTCATTTGGAAGGATGCATACGGACCTTCCAAGCTGTCTTGTTGACCCTTTTCTGGTATGTTAACACATCCTGCGCTGCTCTAGCACTAATATTTGTGCAACAAAGAAAGCATTTAATCAATTGGCATGGGTCTGTAACCATAGGCTCTATTCAACCATTACCAATAGGTTTAAAGATGCCATCTTACTGCAGATCTTAAACTCTACTGCAACTCTCTTGAATCCTTTGCTTTAACCATATTGCTAACCACCCCCACCCCAAACACAAGTAGTGTCAAAGTCTCCAACAAGATTAGGTCCACACTCTGGAACTTACCTTCTTAAACCCCCCTATTTAATTTTTAACATTTAAACATTCGAAGCACCTTGGATGCTTTCCCCGTGAAACCACTGCGAATGTGAGCAAGACCCTTTTCGGCACCAGCAAAAGTAGTTATAACTAAGAAATAAAAGCAAACTACTGCTGGAGTTCTGAAGAAGTCATATTGGATTCTCATTATAACCAAGAACCAATGCAGAGCAGACACCTTCTTGAATGGACTCTCGGGAAACTTCTCCCCGAGGTAATTATTTCCACATCAAAACCTTTAAACCTGGAGTCAAAATTTCCAAACTAATTCTTCGTCTATCACAAAGTATCTGCACCATTTATGTGGTCTTCTTTAAACACTGTTGTCTATTTATTGACCTTTGCTGCTGTTCTTGTCTCCCCATATTCTTCCCTCTTGCTACCCCTTTCTGTGTTTATTTCCAATTCTCTGGATTCCTCATCTTTTCCTCCTCTCCTCCTACTGTTCATTTTCTACTGCATCCTGGATCTGCACAACTCCAGTCATGCCACCTGGATTCCTGGAGGTCTCTCCACCTTGCCCTTCCTCCGGACGCTGGTCATCTTGTCTCTTCCTCGTGATCACACCCTCCCCCATTCATCATCCCCATTCACCTTCCCCCAACGACCACCCCCATTCTGCTCTCCCTCAGTGATCACCCCCAGTGATGACCTGCCATCCCACACCATCAATGATCTTCCCCAATGACCACCCCCAATTCCCCTCTCCCTCAGTGATCTCCCCCCATGATTACCTGCCATTCCCCTCTCCTTCGGTGATCTCCCCCAATGACCACCCCATTCCCCTCTCCCTCGGTGATCTCCCCCAGTGATTACCAGCCATTCCACCCCCTCAGTGATCTCCCCCAATGACCCACCCCCATTCCGCTCTCCCACAGTGATCTCCTCCAGCGACCAGCCATTTCCCACCTCAGTGATCTCCCCCAATGACCACCCCATTCCCCTCTCCCACGGTGATCTCCCCCATTGATTACCAGCCATCCCACCCCCTCAGCCATCTCCTCCGAACCCAGTGATCAACCCCAACCCCTCCCTCAGCGACTAACCCAGTGATCATCCCATTCTACCCCCCCTCAGCGATCTTCCTCAGTGATCACCCCGAGATGTACAGCCTTGACGACCAATTGCAGGGTTTTCATCTTTAACATAAAACACAGAACATTTCATCTTTACCAGGATCATTCCCGATCCCATCTCTCCGCGTTTTGCCGGCCGGCCGGCCCTTTCCTCACCCAGATGAGGGGATGGGAGATTGTGTAGAGGAGCTAGGGGTCAGGCCGCAGCTCCAAGGCCCGAGCCCCAGCCGAGCTCTTACCGCCCTCCAGCCGCGGCTCCTACTGGACTACAACACCCACAATGCACGGCCTGACGCATGCGCGCGTAGTGAAAGCTCACGTGACATCTTTCAACAGCTGATCCTCACCCTCCCATACCAAAACCTCCCCAACCCCCAAACCCCGCCTACCATCACCTTCCCCACCCCCTAAAGACCCCCTACCAACACTTCCCTCCCCCAAACCCCTCCCATCATCACCTTCCCCACCCCCTAAAGCCCCCCTACCAACACCTCCCCACCCCCAAAACCCTTCCCACCATCACCTTCCCCATCCCCTAAAGCCCCCCTACCAACACCTCCCCATCCCCTAATCCCCTCCTACCATCACCTTCCCCACCCCCTAAAGCCCTCCCACCATCACCTTCCCCACCCCCTAAAGCCCCCCTACACACCTCCTAGCATCACCTTCCCCATCCCCTAAAGCCCCCTACCAACACCTCCCCACCCCCTAAACCCCTCCTTCCATCACCTTCCCCACCCCCTAAAACCTCCCTACCAACACCTCCCTCCCCCAAACCCCTCCCACCATCAACTTCCCCACCCCCTAAAGCCCCCCTACCAACACTTCCCTCCCCCAAACCCCTCCCACCATCACCTTCCCCACCCCCTAAAGCCCCCCTACCAACACCTCCCCACCCCAAACCCCTCCCACCATCACCTTCCCCACCCCTAAAGCCCCCTACCAACACCTCCCCACCCCCCAAACCCCTCCCACCATCACCTTCCCCACCCCCTAAAGCCCCCCTACCAACACCTCCCTCCCCCAAACCCCTCCCACCATCACCTTCCCCACCCCCTAAAGCCCCCCTACCAACACTTCCCTCCCCCAAACCCCTCCCACCATCACCTTCCCCACCCCCTAAAGCCCCCCTACCAACACCTCCCCACCCCCAAACCCCTCCCACCATCACCTTCCCCACCCTAAAAGCCCCCCTACCAACACCTCCTCACCCCCAAACCCCTCCCACTATCACCTTCCCCACCCCCTAAAGCCCCCCCTACCAACACCTCACCACCCTTTAAACCCCACCGACCATCACCTTCCCCAACCCCTAAAGCCCCCCTACCAACACCTCCCCACCCCCAAAACCCCTCCCACCATCACCTTTCCCATCCCCTAAAGCCCCCCTACCAACACCTCCCCACCCCCTAAATCCTTCCCACCATCACCTTCCCCATCCCCTAAAGCCCCCCTACACCCTTCCCACCATCACCTTCCCCACCCCCTAAAGGCCCCCTACCAACACCTCCCCACCCTCTAAACCCCTCCCACCATCACCTTCCCCACCCCCTAAAGGTCCCCTACCAATACCTCCCCACCCCCCAAACCCCTCCCACCATCATTTTCCCCACCCCCTAAAGCCCCCTACCAACACCTCCCCACCCCAACCCCTCCCACCATCACCTGCCCCACCCACTAAAGCCCCCCTACCAACACGTCCCCACCCTCTGAACCCCTCCCACCATCACCTTCCCCACTCCCTAAAGCCCCCCTACCAACACCTCCCCACCCCCAAACCCCTCCCACCATCACCTTGCCCATCCCCTAAAGCCCCCCACCAACACCTCCCTCCCCAAAACCCCTCCCACCATCACCTTCCCCACCCCCTAAAGCGCCCCTACCAACACCTCCCCCACCCCTGAACCCCCCACCAACACCTCCCCCATCCCTAAACCACCCACAAACACCTCACCACCCCTAAACACCCCACCCCAAACCACCCACCAACAACTCCCCACCCAAAATCCCCAACCACCAACATCTCCCCACCCCTGAACCCCTCCCACCATCACCTTCCCCACCCCCTAAAGCCCCCTACCAACACCTCCCATGTGGGTAGGGGTCCGTGGGGGAGGGGAATGTGTGTGTGCAGAGGGGGATTGGGGTAGGGAGGGGAAGGTGGGTGCATGTAGGGGATTAGTGGCAGGGGAGCTATGAGTGGATGTGGCGGATGGGGAAGAGGGTGGCAGTGGGGGAGGAGGGTTAGGGGTGTGGGAGATGTTGGTGGGAGAGGGGGATTAGGAGTGGTGGAAGAGTTGGTGGGGAATGGAGGTTAGTGGTGGGGGAGGTGTTGGTGGTGTGGGGACTAGGGGCGGGGGAGGGTGATTGGGGTGGGGGAGGTGGTGGTGAGCAGGGAGATGTTGTCGGGGGAGCGGAATTAAGGGTGAGTGAGGTTTTGGTGTGGGACAGGGAGGTGTTGGTGGGGGGTTGTTTAGGGGTGGGGGACGTATTGGAGGGGGAAGGGGATTAGGGGTGTGGGAGGCCTCCCCCACCCCTAAACCCCCCAACAACACCTTCCCCACCCCTAAATCCCCCACCAACACCTCCCCCACCCCTAAACCACCCCCAACACCTCCCCCACCACCAACACCACCCCACCCCTAAACCCCCACCAACACCTCCCCCACCCCTAAAACCCACACCCACCAACACCTTCCCCACCCCGAAACCCACCCCCACCCCTAAACCCTCCCCCACCAACACCTCCCCGCCCGTAAAGCCCACCCCCACCAACATCTCCCCCACCAACACCTTCCCCGCCCCTAAAGCCCAGCCCACCCCACCAATACCTCCCCCATACCTAATCTCCTAGCCCCACCAATACCTCCCCCACCTCGTAGCCACCACCCTCATCAACACATCCGCCATCCCTAATCTCCCCCACCCCCCCAACACCTCCCACACCCCAATCCCCCTCCCTCTCCAATACGTCCCCCACCCCTAAACCACCCCCCACCAACACCTCCCTGTCCCACACCAAAACCTCACTCACCCTTAATTCCCCTCCCCCGACAACATCTCTCTGCTCACCACCACCTCCCCCACCCCAATCACCCTCCCCCGCCCCTAGTCCCCACACCACCAACACCTCCCCCACCACTAACCTCCATTCCCCACCAACTCTTCCACCACTCCTAATCCCCCTCTCCCACCAACATCTCCCACACCCCTAACCCTCCTCCCCCACTGCCACCCTCTTCCCCATCCGCCACATTCACTCATAGCTCCCCTGCCACTAATCCCCTACATGCACCCACCTTCCCCTCCCTACCCCAATCCCCCCCTGCACACACACATTCCCCTCCCCAACAGACCCCCACCCACATCCCCCTCCCCCCACACACATCTCCCTCAACTGACATCCCCCTCCCCCATACATCCCCCACAGCCACCCACACATCCCCCACCCCTATTACCTCCCCCACACACACATCCCGCTCCTCCACACCTCCCCCACTCTTAGTCCCCGACACCTACACACTTCCCCCACCCCCTCCCTCCTTCCCATCCCCGCTTTATCCTCATTCCCCAACATTCACCCTCCCCTCTCCCTCATCCCCACCTTTTCCTATGGTCATCTCCCACCCCCTCCCTCTGGGAGTCAGGAGGTGGTTTATGGCAGTTTTCCTGATCACTGAACTGCTCCTGTAGCCACTGTGTTTATGTGGTGATTCTAGTTGAGTTTTTGATAAATGGTAACCCCAAGTATGTTGATAGTGAGGGATTCAGTGATGGGGGCAGTAGTTAGATTATTAGATTAGTGTCCTGAGACCATTCTGAGGGAGGGTGAACATGGAAAGGGATTGAACATCGCTGAAGATGAAGAGGAGGCTGCTGGAGCCCGTGAACTGATGTAAAGTGATGGAAAAATTGTGTTTGTAAGTGGAAAGGAACTAGACAAGGGGAGAAAAACAATCGGGTTAGGGCAGAGATCACCAGTGAAATGAGATTAGTGACCAAGTGGACACAATAGCCTGGTGTTCAATGGTAGGGTCATGGTCCAGGACCGAGATAGGAGGACGAGTCTAATAGCTGCACTCAGCCAGTATAATGTAGAAGCCAGCATATCAGACAACAACAGCACATTGCTAGGCTTGATTACAAAGTCAGAGTAGGATTGGAGAGCACACAGTGCGGTCAGTTCTGAGGGAGATGGGTTTGAATGGGTAAGGGGAGCAGAGAAATTGAAGCCACTAATGCCATGTCAATGGTTCTCAATGAACAGGTCGAGTGCAGGTAAAAGGCCAGAGAGAGGGGTCCAGGGAGATTGTTGGAGTTGGGTGAAGAGGTCTAGGGACAGGGAGAGGACTCTTATCGGAGGGAGGCAATGGCCTACTGGTATTATCGCTGGACTGTTAATCCAGAGACCCAGATAACATTCTAAGGATCCAGGTTCAAATCCCACCACGGCAGATGGTGGAACTTGAACTCAATGAAATATCTGGAATTAAGAATCTAATGATGACCGTGAATCCATTGTCAATTGTTGGGGGGGAAACCCACCTGGTTCACTAATGTCCTTTAGGGAGGGAAACTGCCAACCTTACCTGGTCTGGCCTACATGTGACTCCCGACCCAAAGCAATGTGGTTGACTCTTAACTGCCCTCTGGACAATTAAGGATGGGCAATAAATGCTGCCTAACAGCGATGCCCTCGTCCTGTGAATGAATTTAAGAAAGGATAAGAAGGCATTTTGTCTGTAAGAGTTGCTCCTTTTTTGAGGTATTTTCAGTTTTGAGCTGATTTCTTCAAATTCTAGGAGCAGTAATTCTTGTTTTATAACCTGTTGCATTGTTTTGGAAGACTGGGAGAAAAAAACAGATCAAAACAACAGCTTTAAAAAAAACAGGAAGACAGACAATGGCAGTGGCAATGACCAGGTGGGAAGGGATTCAAACGGAGAAATAAATCTGCACTGCTGGGTCTGACCTAGCTGACTGTTCTGCTGTTTGATTTCAAGTATCTCTGGCCATCGGAGCTCATCCAAGCAAAATTAACAAACAGTAAAATTCACAGCTGACCTAGGAGAAACCCGTGTTGGACATCTCACAGCAGGGGAGCAACTAAGTGGCTTTTTAAAGTGTAACCTTACTAATTATTTTGTACAACTACAACAGTGGGTTCTCTTGCAATTATATGTTTTATTGCGATCTGTCTCTTGACACAGATACTAAAAACAGATTCTAAGTTAGCTCGGAGCAGTGTTTTTAGAGCAGTAATACTGTGCTATTTTCTGAGTCTGTAGACAGTAGATAGTTGTAATGGTGGCCTTTAGAGCAGTGTTTGTACGCTTCCTGTTGGATGTGGGAGACTAGGGAGTCTTTGTGTTACTGATGACTATGTCGGCAGGAACTATGTTTGGTTGCAAATGTTATTGGATCGCATGGATCGATTGGAGCATCACCGAGAGACAATGTGGAATCTACAGGAGCTAGGGGTTGTGATGTATGACATTTTCGGAAAGGGAGAAAAACTGCAATATAGCCAGGAAGATGGGTTACCTCCAGGAAAGGTAGGAGAGGGAGGTAGGTATTGCAGGAGTCTTCTGTGGCTATCCCCATCTCAAACCAATATGCTGTTTTGGAACGTTTAGGGATGATGGACTCTCAAAGGAATGTAGCAGGGACAACCAGGTTTCTGGTATGAGACTGGCTCTAATATAATGAGAGGTACGTCAGGTTCCAAGTGACTAACTGTGATAGGGGAGTCACTAGTCAGATGATTCTGTGGCCAACAGCAAGACATCAGAAGGGCTACGGGGAGAGTGCAGGGAAGTGGAGTTGAAATGCCCATCAGCCATGATTTAAATGGCAGAGTGGACTTGATGGGCTGAATGGCCTTACTTCCACTCCTATGTCTTATGGTCTTATGTTCTTATGTTCTGTCCCTCATACACAGATCAAGGATATTTTGGAGAAGTGCAGAATATTCTCAAACAGGAGTGGGACCAGCTGGAAGTCATTGTACACATTGGAACCAACAGCATAGGATGAGAAATGGATGAGATTCTGAGGGGAGAAGATAGGAAGTTAGGCAGGAATTTCAAAAGGAGGTCCTCAAGGGTAGTAATACCTGGATTACTCCCGGTGCCACAAGCTAGTGAGGGTAGGAATAGGGGGATAGAGCAGATGAATGGGAAGCCTTCAAAAAATGAGATGAGAGTCCAGAGGCAGTATGTTCCTGTGAGTGTGAAGGGCAAAACTAGTAGGTGTAGGGAATGCTGGATGACTGGAGAAATTGAGGTTCTCGTCAAGAATAAGAAGGAAGTATATGTCAGGTATAGACAGCAGAGATCGAGTGAATCCTTAGGACAGTAAAAAGGCAGTAGGAGTGTATTTAAGAGGGAAATCAGGAGGGCAAGAAGGGGACAAAGCTTTAACAAAAATAGTTAAGGAGAATTGAAAGGGATTTTATAAATACGTTAAAGACACAAGAGTAACTAGAGATAAAACAGGGCTCCTTAAAGATCAGCAAGGCAGCCTCTGTGTGAAACCATAGGAGATGGGGGACATACTAAACAAGTATTTTGCATCAATGTTTACTGTAGAGAAGGATATGGAAAATAGAGAATGTGGGGAAATAGATAGTGACGTCTTGAAAAATCTCCATATCACAGAGGAGGTGGTGCTGAACATCTTAAAACGCATAAAGATGGATAAATCACTGGGATCTGATCAGGTGTACCCTAGAACTCTGTGGGAACATAGGGAAGTGATTGCTGGGCCCCGCGCTGAGATGTTTGTATCACTGACAGCTGCAGGTGAGGTGCCAGAAGACTGGAGGTTGGCTAACGTGGTATCACTATTTAAGAAAGGTGCTAAGGAAAAACCAGGGAACTATAGACCATTGGCCCTGATATCAGTGGTAGGCAGATTGTTGGAGGGAATCCTGAGGGACAGGATTTACATGTATTTGGAAAGGCAAGGACTGATTAGGGACAGTCAACATGGCTTTGTGTGTAGGAAATCACATCTCACTAATCTGATTGAGTTTTTTGAGGAAGTAATGAAGAGAATTGATGAGGACAGAGCGGTGGATGTGATCTATATGGACTTCAGTAAGGCGTTTGACAAGGTTCTTCATGGTAGACTAGTTAGCAAGGTTAGAGCACATGGAATACAGGGAGAACTAACAGTGGATACAGAACTGGCTCGAAGGTAGAAGAGGGTGGGTGGTGGAGGGTTGCTTTTCAGACTGGAGGCCTGTGACCATTACAGTGCCACAAGGATCAGTGCTGGGTCCATTGCTTTTCATCATTTATGTAAATGATTTGGATATGAATATAGGAGGTATGGTTAGTAAGTTTGCAGATTGACAATGAAATTGTAGGTGTAGTGAACAGCAAAGAAGGTTACCTCAGAGTACAACAGAATCCTGATCAGGTGGGCCAAGGAGTGGCAGATGGAATTTAATTTACATAAATGTGAGGTGTTACATATTGGAAAAGCAAATCTGGAAGGACTTATATACTTAATGATAAGGTCCTAGGGAGTGTTGACCTTGAGGTGCAGGTTCATAGTTCCTTAAAAGTGGTATCGCATATGGAAAGGATGGTGAAGAAGGTGTTTGGTCTGCTTGCCTTTATTGTTCAGTGCATTGAATGTGGGAGTTGGGAGGTCATGAAACAGCTGTATTGGACATCGGTTAGACCACTTTTGGAATGCCGTGTTCCGTTCTGGTCTCCCTGCTGTGGGAAGGATGTTGTGAAACTTGAAAGGGTTCAGAAAAGATTTACAAGGATGTCGCCAGCATTGGAGGGTTTGAGCTACAGGGAGAGGCTGAGTAGATTGGGGCTATTTTCCCTGGAGCTTCAGAGGCTACGGGGTGACCTTATCGAGGTTTAAAGAGGGAGGGAGAGTCCAAAACTAGAGGTCATAGGTTTAAGGTGAGAGGGGAAAGATTTAAAGGGATCTAAGGGGAAACATTTTTGCATGCTTGTATGGATGGTGCTTATATGGAATGAGCTGCCAGAGGAAGTGGTGGAGGCTGGTACAATTACAACATTTAAAAAGCATCTGGATGGGTATATGAATAGCAAGGATTTAGAGGGATATGGGCTAAATGCCAGAAAATGGGACGAGATTTATGTAGGAAATCTGGTTGGCACAGACAAGTTGGACTGAAGGGTCTGTTTCCATTCTGTATATCTATGTGACTATGACTCTAAATGGGTATGGAGGTGAAGGCGATAGAAGAATCATGTCTAAAATTCATTGAGATGGGGACAAAGAAGGATAAAACTAAGACCTTTGCTGAGTACAGAATGTACAGCATCAGAGCTGGAAGGTATAGCCAATACATGACAGGAGGTGAGGTTAGGGAAGGGGAGGGTAGGTAAATTCCAAAGAGGAGTGGTATCTCTAAGTTGTTGCATCTTGTGTTCATTAATGCCTGAAAGGAAAAGTTCCTTGTTAGAATGTCGAATGAGCTGTGGAATGAAGTGGAAGTGGGGGCCATGGCAGCTCTGAAGCAGCATGAGGTGGTGCTAATGGAGAGAGCGGGTGAGTGTGTGCATAAGGCAACACATGGCGCTGAGTGTGGAACTCAGGAATGAGGTGAGAGCAGCTATCTGAAGAACATTATACCTGTGATCCTGGGTGGATTTAAAACATGGAGGATAAGACTTCAGTTGAAATCCACGTGGGGTGAGCCGGAGGCAGTCACTGAGGAATGTCATGTGGCTGTGTAAACAAGTTTTGGCAAATACCTTGTCAAACACCAGGAACGACAACAAAAGGACACCAGGGAGATAAAATGCAGACTACGCAGCTGCTTTGCAGAACACCTACATTCTGATAGCAAAAATAACCTTAAGCTTCCTGTTGCCTGCCACTGTGTTCCCTGGTCAACATGTCTGTCTTGGGCTCCAAGAAGCTCAGCACAAGGTGGAAGAACAGCATGTTATTTTACGCTTGCGACCCTACAGCTGCATACTGAGTTCAATAATTTTTGGGACCTTAGCACCTTCTCCCATGTCCTTGCCCCAACCCCCACACACCAGACCTTATCATCACATGAGCTGCTACTGCACATGAACCATATTGGCTGTTGGTTTTCCCAGGCTAATTTATTACCATTTATTAGTCTGTGGTTCTCTCCCACGGCTTAACCTCCACTTATCATTTTCTCCCCCGACTCCATCTTCAGCATATATACCAACCTTTTCCTAGGCACAATCAGTTCTGAAGAAGGAGAATTGAACCTGAAAAGTTAGCTCTGTTTTTCTCTTCACAGACACAGACACACCTTTTGAGTTGTTCCAGCACTTTTTGTTTTTGTTTTTGATTTCTAGCATCTGTAGTTCTTTCTTGTTTTTGTGTCTAGAACGAGTTGGCAGTTTATGTGGCATGCTCTCCTTTCAGCGTATCTTCAATAAGGAGCAGAGTCCTTATCATTTGAAAAAATAACTAATTTAGCAATTAGTGCATCTCCTGTGCTGGTTTTGATTGTCTGAAGGAATCAGAGAGGAATTTCCCGGATTTATTTCCAGACTGATCCTAGATCTTTTCCTGAGTTTTGATCCTCACAAGATATAACATGGGAGCTGGGATCTGGCCGTACAAGCTAGGCGTCTTATGCCGGCGGATCTTTCTCTTTGAAATAGCCAAATGCTCAAGTATCGCCCAGCATCTAGATTGAAACTCATGGTTTTATCATCTTCCTCCCAAAGTAAATCAACATGGCAAGTAGGACTAGAATGAGGCATCGGTCAAGTCTTAACTAGGAAGAGTACACCAATGATCATGCCATCACAAAATGTGCAAATCCCAACTACACCAACAAAATAAGCAATTTGTTGACTCAGAACAACTTGAAAGATTCTTGGCGCAAGTCTTGAATTTTCCCTCTTACTACTTCCAAAAAGCAACATTGTATTGCGCAGCTCAAAAATGTTTGCAGCAAATGATTTGCACGTTGCAAAACTCTCATTTCTTTTATCACAGTCTAGCCTTCGGTTTATAGTTTCAAAGTGAAAAAGCTGTGGCCTCATACAGATTGGACTTTGCCTAGACGTTTCAGGCTTCCTGGAACATCACAGGTTGCCTTGCAGAGGCAGATGTTTGCCATATAGCTTAGCTGCAACATTTCACATTTGGGATTGCAACTAAGAAAGATGGTGTGCAAAGGCTAGGAGTAAAACGCGCCTGTACGTAGAGAACCTAGCTGAGTTTTAGGGTTGCTGCAGACGCAGCATGTTCAGTCGGTGGTTCCACCAAATAGAAGTGAGGTTTGATGTGTGTCCACACTTGTGGGCAGCCAGACATGGTTATTCAGTTGCTACATCACCCTCGTGTAATCGTTGGGGTATCAGCTGCTGTGTAAGTGACTTCAAGCCTGTAAACTGGCAGCTAAGACATATCAATTACAATTTTCCATTTCCAATTGGTTGACCAGCTGACGACAAATTAGAAACCTGTTGATCATTTGTAGCAAACTCTGTGATCACAGCAGGAGGAGAGAATGGTGACTGACCAGCCAGCTGAGTTCAGAAGGACCTGGATGACTAAATCTGTCACTTTGAACCAAGGTTCATAAAACCTGACTGCAGATAACTCTCCTTGCTAAATGTTAAACAAGAAATTGAAGAATGTAGTCTCCTAGTAAGTTGTGTTTTTGAGCTGATTAAATTTCATTTCTAAACTTGTGCGTATTTATGGTCTAAAAACCTTGGTTCTCACCGATCCTTGTCTAGTTGAGAGAGAATGTGTTTGGGTAAAGCATATCTCCAAGTTGTCTATTCCATTTGGCTAGGCAACACATAAGAATGGTGATGGTCTTCCCATGTGTGTTAATAGCCAACTAATTAAAAAAAAAACAAAGGCCAGTTTATGAATGGACTTAATGGGACTGAAGCGTCATTCCCATAATGGGACTGAGCCAAATAGATGAGGATTGGTACAACTGAATAGCAATAAATGTTGGGTCAGATGTAACTGTGTCAAAGACAGATGTTTGAAAAGCTGATTCAGAGAGCTATGGCTACCAATTTTAGAGATTTCCCATCATCAGAAATGCAACTCTCAAGCTGTACACCAATGGCACGTTGCTTCACAAAATGTCTGTCTCAGAAGAACGTGTCCTGAAAGTACTGGAAACCAGTGTTTTTTTTAAATAAAATCAGGATATGGGAAATAACTGTGATAATGGGAACTACAGATACTAGAGAATCCAAGATAATAAAATGTGAGTCTGGATGAACACAGCAGGCCCAGCAGCATCTCAGGAGCACAAAAGCTGACGTTTCGGGCCTGGACCCTTCATCTGATGAAGGGTCTAGGCCCGAAACGTCAGCTTTTGTGCTCCTGAGATGCTGCTGGGCCTGCTGTGTTCATCCAGACTCACATTTTATTATATGGAAAACAACTGGTAGGGCCAACTTTTATTGTCAAAGCCCAGGTTTACTCGAAAGTGGCAGTAGAAGCACCTTCCTGAACTGTTACAGTCCATGTGGTTTAAGTAAACCCAGAGGATGTTACAGATAGAGTTCCCGGTTCTGATCCAGACCAGTGAAGGAACAGCGATAGATTTCCAAGTCAGGATGCGTGAAGCCTGGAGAGGAACTTGCTTGTTCCCAAGTACCTCGTTGCGTTTGTCCTTCGAGACAGTAGAAGTCACAGGTTTGGAAGGTGCTGATGAAGGAGCCTTTGCAAGCTGCAGTAGTGTATCTTGTAGATGGTGTGTTGGCAGTGGGAGGATGTGGAAGAAAAACAGGGCTTCAATTTGTAATTTAAAGAGTTGAGGAGGTATGTTGTCTTGGGAGTGTAACATTTCTTCCGATTTTTCCACTGTAATCAACAACCCCCCACTGGGTATAGTATGAGTAATGGGCAGAGTAATGTGCTCCCACACATCAGGAGAGCATTAATCTCCACAAGGCTGAAAATAATATTGATTTATCACAAAAAAAACAAGAAATGCTCAATCAGAGCTAGACCAAGGTTTTTATTGCAGGATACAGATTGACTCATCTACATCAGTGGGTCTATTCCAGCAATGCCTATTTACAACAGGAAAGCCCCTAGGCCCCTCCCCCCGAGATTTAATTTACAATGCCTGTGAAGAAATGTACATGTCTATAAAGGCAAATCAGAAAACCCCTTAAAATAAATACTGTGTTCCACATACATCACTGAATATAAAGTGCCTGCACATCAGAGCTACCATACTGCTAGGTTTAATTTCCCACCACGTGCTCCGTTTTTGCTAAAATATTTCAGCAGCTGAGAGAAAGGAGCTGAGCAGAATTAGTGACATAACAAGATCTGGAAGTGTTCAATCAGTCAGTTTCGACCACAAGCAAGGCCATTCCCAAAATACTTATGAGGGATTATTCCAATCTCACCCAGGGCAAGTGGTTTCTTGCTACTTGAAGCCTGAACGGGTCACAGTGCAGCAAGGCTGGGTTTATTTCACATGTGGAAGAGCTGCCAACGTCCTCAATGGGGGCTTGATCGGGGCGTGTGATACAGAGGTAATCTCACTAAATGTTTGCTCAGCCTCTCTCTCAGCAACTGTGCCCTCCCTCCCCCCCCCCAAAACCCTCACCCCTCTCAAGTGTGCACTGACAAAAGAAGCAGTCCATTTTGCTTTCTTTTGTTTCTGAGATGAGGGATGGCTAGAAGGGAATTGTTTTAGAAAAAGAAAAGAAAACGAAGACAAAAGTTTCAATGCACTTCAGGCTGTGTTGTTAGAAAACTTTGTGCAGCAGTCCCACTCTTCAGAGGAGAGAATCATCTGTGCAGCCTCCCTCCAGCCCATATCGGAATTCCTGCAGGTTGGAAACCCCATGGAAGTGAACAAAAGCTGCGACTACCACCAGGACGTGGAACAGCTGGTGTGACTGGAACTGGGTAGAGAAAAGAAAAAGCTCTGGTTAGTGAGAGCCTGCTTCAGCCTGGCAAGGCACAGATTGTTTGCAGCCTGCTCAGAAACAATAGAGAAAAGTGTTTTGCATTTCTTCAGGACCTCAACAAGTGCATCAGCCAATTGTCTAAGAATGTGGAAAACACGACACCCAATTAGCACACAGCAAGTCGATATTGAGAAGATGTTGTATTTTTTAATGCATGATTTGAGGGCAGGTATTGGCCAGGATGCTGGGAGGAATGAATGCAAGATACTGCAGGAGCTGGAGAGAAGAGAGAAAATGCTGCAAATACTCAGCAGCAACATTCCCTCTCATTTTCTTCTGAGGTCTGTGCACAGTAGTGGCTTCTCCAAACAGCAGTTATGCAGTGGCATGGTGATTGAAATGTATGGGGGTTCCCAGCAGCTGTGTGGTCAGGTAGCTCAAGAGAAAACATCACTCAGGAGCTTCAGAGAGAGCAACCCAGTGATCATTTTAAATCCATTCTGAAGCTTGAAATGCTAACAATGTACCCACTGAATCAAAGATCAAAAAATACTAGTTTGATTGTAAACAAGGTACAAGACTTGCTGTTTGTCCCTCTGAAGTAAACCAGAAAGTAGCAGCTTAGAAATGTATGGGAGAGGGGTATACTGAGCAAAGCAGGAGATGCTGAAATTGGTCAGGCCAGCTCCAGTAACAGAGGTTGACAAGTATCTCAAGAGTTGATTTGTACATTACCCATATATCACATTTGCCAGGGAAGAATCGTTCTGGAATCCGAGCAGCATATAACCCAGCTCCGGTGATATACATCGCAGCCATCAGGAAGAACCAGCCCATCTGTCCAACAGTTGTCGCTTTGACAAACCCCTCAGCGATAGTGAAATGTAATGTGGGGACAATTCCACTCAGGCCAAGTCCAAGAAACACACCTGCATAAAGAAATGTAAGAGTGAATACATACTACTCAGCTCACACACCGTTGGGCACAATTTGCACACAAATCACTGGGCTACTAGATGCCTGAACTGCCTGGATTATACTCCTAGGCACCCGCACTTTCAGACAACAGCAAATTTCTGCGTAGTATTTTTACTATGGTAAAATTTGCCAAGGTACTTCACAGGAGTGACCAGTGGGCAGCAACTAGATGATTACTTATGGCAGATTCCCAAATTTGGTGATTGAAATGAAGGACAGTCTTACAGGAGTCAGAGTAATAGATGGGGATTTCCAGAGTTTAGGCCTGGACTGATGAAAGCACAAGTGCCAAAGGCAACATGATTAAATTCAAAAGATGCCTAAGAAGCCAAAATTGGAGGAGTGCAGAAATTCCAGAGAGGCAGAAATCCGGACAAATCTTCCCCAAACTCCTCCTGTAGCCCTTTGTCTTTCCCTGTACTTCTCCTTTCCAACCCCTGCTCTCCGTCCTGGAGCAGTGAGGGAGCAAAGGGAATGCAGAGAAACGGCCGAGGGGACAAAGGAAAAACCAGAGCAGAGCTGGGTTTTCCTTTACTGTTTTTGTTTGTTTGTCACTGCCCGTTACAAAGGTTCTGAAAAGAGATAGGAAAGCAATCAGGTGAGAGCAATTCCTACCAGCCAGAAAATAGTGCACACAGACAGCACAGGCACCATCAGTGAACATTAATGTACACGAGGATACACACAGGGAAGATCAGAATGAGTTTAAGTTTAGAAGTATGAAAGATGGGAAACTGATCCAGACAGATCAAAGGGAGGTTGCAAATGATAGGAATGAGCAGTATGGATGTGGTAATAAGAAGCCTTCATGATGGTATGGATACCTGGTGAAAAACTCACCTCAGACTAATGTTATTGCAAGGGTGTAAGCAGGCTGCTCTCCTGCTTTAGCCTCAGAGCTGCCAGAAAGAAGGATGGAGTTGGTGATCCAGGAACAGAGATTGTGGTTAGGACCAAAGACAATGACTTTGATCTTTCCGAGAGAGAGAGAGAGAAAGATATGGAGGGTAGAGACAAAGAGGAAGGTATAGAGAGAGATAGGTAGGATAGAGACAGAGAGAGATATACGGAAGACAGAGGAGAGAATTACAGAGGGTGGACAGATACAGAGATTGGGAGGATAGAGAGAAGGAGGATGGAGAGAGAGGGAGAGATACAGTGGTGTATGAAGAGAAATGGAGGGTTGTGCAATTAATATCCCACTCTGCAGGAGTGGTAAGGAAGTTAACTGAGCAAAGGGAGGTTTCACAGATGAGAAAGTCAATAGTTCCCTATTTCCTCATTTCAACTGTACTGGCCCACATGATACTCACCTGCTCTTGTGAGCCGATGTTTGGGAGTAGCAAATCGATCCCATTGAGCAACAATGATGGCTGATATTCCCAGAGCACAAACAATGCCGAGGTAGATGAGCCGGGGCTGGGGTGAGCAGTAGAAGGAGTAGTATAGCCAGGGCACGAAGCTCCCCATGATGAGCAAGGCAATTCCAGAATAGTCCAGTCTGAAAACAAAGAAAGAATAAACATGTGAAAGGTAGAGCACAAGTGGTGGAACTGACATGTCAGTGTGTTAGTGACAAACATTAACAATCTTTCATTTGCACAGTGTAGTAAAATGTCCCGAGGTGATTCATAGCAGTGTTATCAAATAAAACTAGGCTCCAAAGAGATAGTAAGGTAAATGACTAAATGTTTGATTGAAGAGAAAGGCTTTAAGGAACATGTTCAAGCAGAGAGAGGGAATCAGAGAACTTTAGGAAGAGAATCCAACAGCTTAGGGCTGAGGCTGGCCAATGGCAGAGTGATTAAAATCAGGGACATGACAGATCAAAGTTAGAGGATTGACAAACTGAGGATACAAGTTGCTACAAACTAGATCCCTCAACCACCATCTTCAGGCAGGGTCCAAGTGCCCAGTACTCACTTAGAGAACGTTCTGGAGACTTTCTCCGAGTGACAGTAGACCGTGTGGAAGAGCCAGGAGAAGCTGAGGCAAAGAACAGCTCCCAGGAAGAACATGCCAAAGACCACCTTCTCCTGCAGAGGCGCCATGAAGTACATGTTTGGCCTCAGCAACGTTAGAATCCCCAGTCCCAGGAAGAAGACAAAACCTGTTCAAGAGCTGCAATTAATGAAGGGTTCATCAACCAAGATACGCAATACATTTTAAAGAAAGACATCTCACGCAACGCTGCCCTCTGTTGGGAACAGTGTGAACATGTCCACAGGGAGATCAATGCCACTCCCACACACCTGTCCTGTCCCCTGAGACACACTTAACCAACACATCCTGATACTCTTCCCCCTACCCTAACCCTCACACACTCTCCCCCTACACACACTCTCCCTCAGGTTTTCCACAGCTGGGAAACGTGGTTTAAAGATGTGCTGACAGTTTATCGGGAAATAAGAAAGGACGTCTCAGAACAAAACCAGGAAGTGACAGAGGGACTAACAACCCAGGCATAAATTGTGACTCCCCCTTACCCAGCAGATGTGTCCAGATGTTCCCTGTCTCTGTGTGGATCCTGAAGATACTCTTGAAACAGGCTCGGAATGATGGCATGGGCGGCCTATGTCCGTACAGCAGATAATCATTATCTTTCAGCCAGTCTGGGAGTACATCGTAAGGTATTACTCGCCAACGACCCTCCCAAACCTACAACACAGGATAACAATTATCACCAGCAACAGTTACCAGCTTTACCGTGTATCACTGGCACACTGCCTGCTCATTTTTAAAGCAGTATTCATTTCAGACAGATCTCAGGCCAGGTAATCAGACATACCACTGTCAGTAGCATTGTGCCATGGAGACTGTTTTCACAGGCAATCATTAACCTCACAGTAAGCAGGCCATCACCCACTCCATGCCTGGACCAAATTCTGAATTAGATACATGAAAGGGTCTAGTGCAGGCAATATGAATGGAGCTGACGTGAAAGCGGGGTTAGTGTGTGGTACAATCCTTACAGTGGTGTTTTGGGCAACCTTTACAAATGGGGAGTGGAAACTGGGTGGAGCTGCTAGGTAGTGTATAACATTGTTGGTGGTTGATAGTCTGGTATAGGGACAGACACAGGAAATCTTATCATAGTGGAGGCTTTGGAGTAACTCTCAACTCAGAGAGCGCCCACTGAAACTGCAAACAGTTGAACGCAAAGAGAACATCCGCAGGGACAGGGTGTTACCCACTCTGTACTCTGATACAGTACGTCACCGAGCTGTACCTTGTATACAAACTCCTCCATCTTCTCCATTGCATGATGGGCCTGCAGTGGCAGCGTCAGCACGCGCACCTCTTCTTCCTCCTCCTCCTCAGGCTGTGTTGTCGAGTCAGTTTGGAATTCCATGCCCTACAAAGTAAAAGCAGTATCTTCCACCATCTGATGTTAAATGTGTGACATTTCGTCCAGCCACATGCTGCACAGTCCAACACAAACTGTCAGCTACTGGCTTCCTTCACTGCCTTTCTGCTGTTGTCTCTCGTACACACAGACCTTGCTGGGAAATGTGCCATTACTCAGACACAACCCTCTATCTCCACACATGAATGTAACAGACTGCAAAGCATAGGCTTTCAGACAGCGGTGTAGAGTCACACAGAATGGAAACAGACCCTTCGGTCCAACCAGATCATGCCAACCTTAATCCCAAACCAAACCAGCCCCACTTGTGTGTGTTTATCCCATATCCCTGCAAGCCTTTCCTATTCATTCACCTATCCAAACAACTTTTAAACATTGTAACCGTACCAACATCCACCACTTCCTCTGGAAGTTCATTCCACACATAAACCACTATCTGTGTGAAAGAAATGTCCCTTACCTCTTTTTAAAACCTTTCCCTCTCACCTTAAAAATGCGTCTTCTAGTATTGAAATCCCAACCGAAGAGAAAAAAATACCTGTCACCCACTTTATCCAAGCCCCTCTACAAGGTCATCCCTCAACCTCCTCCACTCCAGTGAAATAAAAGTCCAGCCTCTCCTTATAACTCAAACCCTCCATTCCCGGCAACACCCTGGTAAATCTTCTTGCATACCCTTCAGCTCAATAATATCCTTCCTGTAACAGGGTGACCAAGATGGGCACAGCATTCCAGAAGAGGCCTCACCAACATCCTGTACAATCTCAACATGGCATCCCAACTCCTCTATTCAAAGGTCTGAGCAATGAAAGCAAGTGTGCTAAAGGATCTCAGATCTTCACAGAGAATTGAGGATAAAAGTAGGGAGCATGAAGTTGTACAGGTCTTGACGAAGCCAGATGTGGAGCTCAGTGTACAGTTTTTGTGTGTTTATGTGTGAGAAAGGATGGATTGTGCTAGAAGCAGGCTTTTTTTGGGGGAAGCGGGGGGGCGGGAATTGGGGATGGTTTCTAGATTCATTTCTGCAATGCAGAGTTCATCTAACGAAGAATGATTTAACTTGTTGGAACTCTATATCTGTTGGATTTCAGAAGAACGAGAGGTAACCTTATTGAAAATGTGTGAAGATCCTGAGGGGGTCTTGAGAGGGTGGATACCAGGAGTATGTTTCTTTTTATGAGGAGACTAGAACTGAGGAACAAAGCTGAAAAATAATTCGCCTCTCAGATAGTTGTTAATCTGTGCAATTCTCATCTCCAGAAAAGCATTAGAGTCTGGGTTATTGAAGATTTAAGGTTCAATCTGACAGATTTTTGATAAACAAGAGAGTCAAGGCTTGCAGGGAAAACAGCAAAAGTTTCAGTCAGGATCTAAGCAAATGGGAGAACAGGCTTGAGGGGTTGAATGGCTTCCTCCAGCTCCAACTTGCTATATTCCTAAACTGATCCTAGCCTGTCTGCAACAGACTGTTCACATGAATCTCTATGGACCCCCTGGACGATGTTTCATATCCCTATCCTGTGGTTGCACCAGCTGACTGCAATCCAGCCTGGCTACCCTGCTCCTGCAGACTGAGTGCTAATGTAGTTTGAGAACTGAATCACAAGACCAAGAGAGGTAGTTTCAATGAACTGTTTAATGCTTCCAGTTTAAGAACAACTGCACAGCCACAAAAGCCAATTTCTGTTCTAAATGTACCACAAGGTCAGCTCAGTGGACTTCTAAGTCACAATCAAATTGTCATATCATCAAACCTAATTCCTACACAAGGTTGAGACTTTTTTTAAAAATCCCCTCATGGGATATGAGCATCACTGGCTAGACATGCTCACACTTCAGATCAACGGCAGAGAGTGAAATATTCACCGGGGGTCCCCAGATCATTTAAAAACAATGCCACGAGATCTTTTACGCTCAGCTGACAGCGTCTCAGTTAAACAGCCTCTTTAAAAGGGATCACCTTTAAGCAGTGTCAAACCCTCTGTACTGCCCTGGAGTGGGAGTCTGGATTCTGTGCTAAATTTTAACTAGTGCTGTGATGAGTAGACAGCAAAATCTCAAGAGAAAAAAGGCTGCTAAAATGTAGAGTGTGAGCTGCTAAGTTCGCGCAGGCTGGGAGGCTCGATACGGAGTGGGAAGGAAAGGTCATGAGATAATGGGAACTGCAGGTGCTGGAGAATTCCAAGATAATAAAATGTGAGGCTGGTTGAACACAGCAGGCCAAGCAGCATCTCAGGAGCACAAAAGCTGATGTTTCGGGCCTAGACCCTTCATCAGAGAGGGGGATGGGGAGAGGGAACTGGAATAAATAGGGAGAGAGGGGGAGGCGGACCGAAGATGGAGAGAAAAGAAGATAGGTGGAGAGAGTATAGGTGGGGAGGTAGGGAGGGGATAGGTCAGTCCAGGGAAGACGGACAGGTCAAGGAGGTGGGATGCGGTTAGTAGGTAGCTGGGGGTGTGGCTTGGGGTGGGAGGAAGGGATGGGTGAGAGGAAGAACCGGTTAGGGAGGCAGAGACAGGTTGGACTGGTTTTGGGATGCAGTGGGTGGGGGGGAAGGGCTGGGCTGGTTGTGTGGTGCAGTGGGGGGAGGGGACGAACTGGGCTGGTTTAGGGATGCAGTAGGGGAAGGGGAGATTTTGAAACTGGTGAAGTCCACATTGATACCATTGGGCTGCAGGGTTCCCAGGCAGAATATGAGTTGCTGTTCCTGCAAACTTCGGGTGGCATCATTGTGGCAGTGCAGGAGGCCCATGATGGACATGTCATCTAAAGAATGGGAGGGGGAGTGGAAATGGTTTGCGACTGGGAGGTGCAGTTGTTTGTTGCGAACCGAGCGGAGGTGTTCTGCAAAGCGGTCTCCAAGCCTCCGCTTGGTTTCCCCAATGTAGATGAAGCTACACCGGGTACAGTGGATGCAGTATACCACATTAGCAGATGTGCAGGTGAACCTCTGCTTAATGTGGAATGTCATCTTGGGTCCTGGGATAGGGGTGAGGGAGGAGGTGTGGGGACAAGTGTAGCATTTCCTGCGGTTGCAGGGGAAGGTCATGTTCAGCTTTTCTAAAGTGCAGATGTCACACGGCCAACCGCAAAGGCTACTAAAACCACAATGACTTCTTCCAGCTTGCCGACTTTGCTGAGGCTTCACTATAAAATTGCGAAACTGGGGCCAGATTTTCAAGGTCGCTCATCAACACCTGTAAATGCACTGAACCTGTTTAAACACACCACATTCATTTCAAAGTAACTGCGCTTCCAAACACCGGCTGCTCACAGCCTCCAGATTAGTCTCAACCTTCATAAATTGCCATAAATACTCATGTAAAGTCAATTTCCTGTAAAAGATGACCACGTAATTTCTGGCCTTAAAAATCCCTAACTCTTCGTGGATCCAGTGTAACAACCTGAACTTTTCAACGAGGTCAGAAGCCTGGCGTTGTAAAAAGTTTCAAACCAAAATATAAATACTGTAGAGAGTAATGATTCTGGTTCAGTGTAAATTTATAAATACGGGAAAATGAGTATTCAGAACTAAAAATCAAAATATTTCTGTGTTTAAATTTTGTTTGTATTTGTTCAAATATTAAAGTGATCAGATAATAAATAATTAGAAGGAATTCTTTCACATTGACAGCTTTTGCTTTAATCCATTACTTATCCAGTTTTTATTCGATTTCACATGGGGGCCCCAATCAAGCCCTTCTTTTGTCAAAGTCAACTGCATACCTTTTACCTGAAAAACTGATCTAAAAATATGATTTTACACAAAGTAATAGAAGGCTACACAGCCCAGAATTGAAGGAGAGTCATAACAGTTCTTTCTGTCACCACAGGACCTGCTAGACCGATTGAGCTGGTCTCAGACTTTCCTACACTAACTCTTCTTTAAAGGAAACCTGTAACTGTTCAGTTACAGTTCTGCCTGCCAAACACTGATTCCAACTTAACTGGGTCAGATATCTCCTCAGCCCAAAGAAGCTGGCTCTTCCCCAGTTAATTTTCCTCACTCTGAATTTTATTTTGTCCTTTTCCAAGGCCAGCCCAGACCCTGTGATACAACAAATCGCTATCACCTAACTACTCCCTCACTTAACATTTTATTCACATGGTCTACCTCGTTTCAAAAACTGACTCTTGCAGTGCATCCTTTCATTGGACTGGAAATATACCACTGAAGGGAACTATCCTCAACACAGTCCAGAGACTCTTCTCCATCTGTCCTTTACAATACTACTATCCCAGTCTATATGCAGACAGTTAAAGTCTCTCCTTACAACAACTTGAGCATTCTTGCACCTCTCTGTAATTTCCTTGCAACTGTGTTCCTTTTGACTCCAGTGTACACAGTAATCCGATCTCTCCCTCCCTAGATGCTACACAGTCGCTTTTAAACATAATGGAAATGGGATCTTGTTAAATGCAAGACCGGCGTATGAGGACCTCTGTCCTATAAACTGGGACAAATGTGCGAACACTAACTGAGGTCCTGGCCATTTATACTAAAACACATTTTAAATTAATGCCCATCAGGTCCAATCGCTGTCCACAGAGTGTCCTGCTGCCAGACAATCTCAAGGAGAACGTTCTCAGTTTCGAAGCATCATTTCTGAGCAATCATTTTAAAGGGCGCAGTTTAATACCAGCCTTGGGATGACAATTATAAATCAAGGCAGCTTCAAGCCTATGTTTGGCGATGTCAAAATACTGTGAATACAGCTCTGAAACTCCCTTAGGCCTCCAGTACTCACAGCTGCTGAATCTCCTCCGGCCTGGGAATCAGATTTCTCCTCCAGGAGTTCAGTTAGTTCAACATCATTTCTAGGGCCAATGCTGTTAGAGTCTCCACACGCTTCACTCGGTGACCTCTGGGCAGGCATGGATGCTGCAGACAGAGCCTTCTCCTTCATAACCTGGGGAAGGCTAAAGCAAAACACAAAACTGACCTAAAGGGAGAACATAAAGACAGTACTGAAGCCTTGCCACTTCTGCTCCTCCTGCAGACAGTGTACACCCTACTCCACCCATTTAATATCCATCCACCCTCACTACTTAAAATAACCCCCCCACACACAGCAGCATATTCAGATCCAGGATAATGATGGGGACATTGCTATTTCAGCCACTCAGCGTCAGCACCAATCATTTGCAAGAGGATTAACTCTTTACGATAAGTAAACACTTACTTCAGGTAGAATCACATTTTGAAGGCTGCTCAAGCTCATTCTCATTTCACTCTGTTCCCTTCCCCCATTTAATCTCCTGCAATCTGCAGCTACATGACACCCCACCGAGACCTCCTTGTTCTGGCCTCTCACTTCCACTTTCCCAGCCGACCGTAGCTATCTGGGCCATCGGCTCCCAGCTCCTCCTTTGTGAAATTTTACTGCCCCCACAAGATTCTCCTGAAAGCCTACATCTTTTACCAGGTTTTTTGTCCACTTTGTCCTCATCTCTTTCCTTGGCTGGGTAGAAAATTTTGTCTTGTTTATCTGTCTTAGGATATTTCCTGTTGTAACAGGTGATAGAGAGTAAACTGTTGTTGTGAAATAGCGACTTGGTATGTATTTAGAGATTCTCTCTCTCTCCCACAAATCCACGTCTCTCCCTCAACCAACGATCTGTACCTTTATCTCTGTACTCTATTCTCCAACAGCTTTATTGATCCCAGAGTTGTTCTGCTGTTCAGCTCCAAACAATTCCCACAGCTCCCCGTTTTCTTATCCCTGGCAACACTCACTGAAGTACCTAAGCAGGTGTAGTCAAGCCTGCTCCTGTTCAATAACGATCAAGGCTGACTTCCAAAATAGACCAAAGGTGTGGCAGGCGGTGTTTAATTTAGATAAATGCACATTGGTAAGACAAACCCGGCCAGGACTTACAAGGTGTTCCGCGTGCTTGCCTTTCTTGATCAATATATTGAGTATAGGAGTTGGGATGTCATATTGTGGCTGGATAGGACACTGGTTAGGCCACTTTTAGAACACTGCATTCAATTGTTGGTGTCCTTATTTAGGAACGATGTCGCTAAACTTGAGAGGATGTAAAAAAGATTTATAAGACTGTTGCTAGGATTGGGTCAATAGAGGGTTTGAGCTACAGGAAGAGGGTGAATAGGCTGGGGTATTTTTCCCTGGAGCGCCGGAGGCTGAGGGGTGACCTTATAGAGGTTTATAAAGTCATGAGTGGCATGGATAGGGTGAATAGCCAAGATCATTTCCCTCGGGTGGGGGAGTCCAAAACTAGAGGGTATGGGTTTACGGTGAGAGGGGAATAATTTAAAAAGGACCTGAGGGGCAAGGGTAGAAGGGTGGTGTGTGTATGGAATGAGCTGACAGTCAAAGTGTTCGAGGTGGGTACAATTACAACATTTAAAAGGTACACGAATAGGAAGGGTGTTAAAGGATATGGGCCAAACACTGGCAAATGGACTAGGTCAGCACAGACAAGTTGAACTGAACTAACTGAGGGGTCTATTTCCGTGCTGTAAGATTCTATAACCCTACCCTCCCAAAGCTCCCAATGGCCCTCAATTCTGAGACCTAAATTCTGTCTTCTGTATTCTGAATGTCTATGTTCTTACGGAGTACAGAATTCCAATGACCTTGAATCTTGTGAGTAAGGAGATCCCTCACCTCATTCCCAAACAAGTGGTTACATTTCCAGAGGCTATACCCCCATCGCCATGTTTAAGTTTTCCCAGCCAGTGGATCATTCCCTCAGTCTATACCCTGCCAAGCTCCTCATTATTATTCTCCAAGGAGATCCAGTCAGAATTCCACACAGTGAATTAACATACAATCTCCAATACCCAGAATGCTCGCTTCCTTACTCCGTCAAAATTCCCGCTCTCATTCCAACACCATTCGCCCCATTCTCACTTTCAAACTATCCCTGCCCTTCCTCATGCTCTGTAATTCACATTCACTATATCTCTACCTCCTGCTCCCTTTACTTCTCTATCATTCTAATCCACACTCACTTTCTGTCTAAGCCCCGCTCCATCTGTGTCTCTCACTCTCTACTCCACGTTCAGTTCCGATTGAATCATAGCTCACCCACTCACTCACTCTCATCGACTGCAGGCTTGCAAACTAATACCCAGCACTCACTGTGTCTCCATGTGCTCTCTCTATTTTTCTGATGCCCTGTTCTCGCTCACTCTTACATCCCCTGCTCTCTCTTACTCTGATCACTTGCTCTCTCTTTTCCTGACTTCCTGTGATCCCCCGCTGTCTATCTCACCCTCTCAAATCCATACTCACTTTCTCTCTAATCCCCTGCTCCATCTAGTTCGTCTTTCTCTAATCCACACTCACCATTCATTAAATCACCAGCTCACTTAATCATTCTTATAAAATGCTCACTTGCAAACTAATGCACAGCACTCAATGTGATCCCATGTTGTTTTTCTCTGAATCCCAGCATTCTCTCACTCCCTCTGATCCCTGCTTGCTCTCTCTCTGATCTGCCCAGTCTCTTTCTGTTCCCCTGCTCACAGCCTCTCTCTCTTGATCCTCTGCTCACCTTCTCTCTCTGAACCCCTGCTCATTCTCTCTCTCGATCACTGATCCCCAGCTCGCTCTCTCTCTGTCTGTGATCCCCAGGTTGCTCTCTCTCTGTCTGTGATCTCTCAACCTCACTCTCTCTCTCTCTCTCTCCCCCTCCCCCTGATCCCCTGCTCACTCTCTCTCCCTCCCCGATCCCCTGCTCATTCTCTCCCTGCCCCTGACCCCTGCTCGCTTGCTCTCTCTCCCTCTGATCCGCTGCACTCTCTCTCTCTCCCTCTCTCTGATCCCCTGCTCTCTCTCTCTCCCCGTCTGATCCCCTGCTCTCTCTCTGTTACTCTCTCCCTCTGATCCCCTGCTCGCTCTCTCACCCTCATATCCCCTGCTCGCACTCTCTCTCTCTGATCCCCTGCTCGCTCTCTGTCTCCCTCTGATCCACTGCTCTCTCTCTCTCTCTCTCTCCCCCTCTGATCCCCTGCTCTCTCTCTTTCTCTCACCCCCCGATCCCCTGCTCTCTCTCTCTCTCTCACCCCCCGATCCCCTGCTCACTCTCTCTCTCACCCCCAATCCCCTGCTCTAACTCTCTCTCTCTCTCTCTCCCCCTCTGATCCCCTGCTCTCTCTCTCACTCTCTCTCTCTCTCTCCCTCTGATACCGAGGTCTCTCTCTCTCCCTCTGATCCCCTGCTCACTCTCTCTCTCACCCCCAATCCCCTGCTCTAACTCTCTCTCTCTCTCTCTCCCCCTCTGATCCCCTGCTCTCTCTCTCACTCTCTCCCTCTGATACCGAGCTCTCTCTCTCTCTCCCTCTGATCCCCTGCTTGCTCTGTCTCCCTCTGATCCCCTGCTCTCTCCCTCTCTCTCTCTCTCCCCCTCTGATCCCCTGCTCTCTCTCTCTTTCTCTCTCCCTCTGATCCCCTGCTCTCTCTCTGATCCCCTGCTTGCTCTGTCTCCCTCTGATCCCCTGCTCTCTCTCTCTCTCTCTCTCCCCCTCTGATCCCCTGCTCTCTCTCTCTGTCTCTCCCGCTCTGATCGCCTGCTCTCTCTCTCTCTCTCTCTCTCTCCCCCTCTGATACCCTGCTCTCTATCTCTCTCTCCCTCCCTCTGATCGCCTGCTCTCTCTCTCTCTCCCTCTGATCCCCTGCTCGCTCTCTCTCTCTCACTTTCCCTCTGACCCCCTGCTCTCTCTCTCACTCTCCCTCTGATCCCCCGCTCTCTCTCTCTCTCCCCCGCTCTGATACCCTGCTCTCTCTCTCTCTGATCCCCTGCTCTCTCTCTCTCCCCCTCTGATCCCCTGCTATCTCTCTCTCTCTCCCCCTCTGATCCCATGCGCTCTCTCTCTCCGTCCCTCCCTCTCTCTGATCCCCTGCTCTCTCTCTCTCTCTCCCTCTGATCCACTACTCACTCCCTCTCTCCCTCTCTCTGATCCCCTGCTCTCTCTCACTCCCTCTGATCCCCTGCACTCTCTCTTTCTCTCTCCCTCTGATCCCCTGCTTGCTCTGTCTCCCTCTGATCCCCTGCTCTCTCTCTCTCTCTCTCTCTCTCCCCCTCTGATCCCCTGCTCTCTCTCTCTGTCTCTCCCGCTCTGATCGCCTGCTCTCTCTCTCTCTCTCTCCCCCTCTGATACCCTGCTCTCTATCTCTCTCTCACTCTCCCTCTGATCCCCTGCTCTCTATCTCTCTCTCACTCTCCCTCTGATCCCCTGCTCTCTCTCTCTCTCACTTTCCCTCTGATCCCCTGCTCTCTCTCTCTCTCACTCTCCCTCTGATCCCCCGCTCTCTCTCTCTCTCCCCCGCTCTGATACCCTGCTCTCTCTCTCTCTCTGATCCCCTGCTCTCTCTCTCTCCCCCCTGATCCCCTGCTATCTCTCTCTCTCTCCCCCTCTGATCCCGTGCGCTCTCTCTCTCCGTCCCTCCCTCTCTCTGATACCCTGCTCTCTCTCTCTCTGATCCCCTGCTCTCTCTCTCTCCCCCTCTGATCCCCTGCTATCTCTCTCTCTCCCCCCCTCTGATCCCATGCGCTCTCTCTCTCCGTCCCTCCCTCTCTCTGATCCCCTGCTCTCTCTCTCTCTCTCCCTCTGATCCACTACTCACTCCCTCTCTCCCTCTCTCTGATCCCCTGCTCTCTCTTACTCCCTCTGATCCCCTGCTCTCTCTCTTTCTCTCTCCCTCTGATCCCCTGCTCTCTCTCTCATCCCCTGCTTGCTCTGTCTCCCTCTGATCCCCTGCTCTCTCTCTCTCTCTCCCCCTCTGATCCCCTGCTCTCTCTCTCTCTCTCTCCCCCTCTGATACCCTGCTCTCTATCTCTCTCTCACTCTCCCTCTGATCCCCTGCTCTCTCTCTCTCACTTTCCCTCTGATCCCCTGCTCTCTCTCTTTCTCACTCTCCCTCTGATCCCCCGCTCTCTCTCTCCCCCGCTCTGATACCCTGCTCTCTCTCTCTGATCCCCTGCTCTCTCTCTCTCCCCCCTGATCCCCTGCTATCTCTCTCTCTCCCCCTCTGATCCCGTGCGCTCTCTCTCTCCGTCCCTCCCTCTCTCTGATCCCCTGCTCTCTCTCTCTCTCCCTCTGTTCCACTACTCACTCCCTCTCTCCCTCTCTCTGATCCCCTGCTCTCTCTCACTCCCTCTGATCCCCTGCTCTCTCTCTTTCTCTCTCCCTCTGATCCCCTGCTCTCTCTCTTTCTCTCTCCCTCTGATCCCCTGCTCTCTCTCTCCCTCTCTCTCCCTCTGATCCCCGCTCTCTCTCTCTCTCCCCCTCGGATCCCCTGCTCCCTGCTCTCTCTCTCTCCCTCTGACCCCCTGCTCTCTCTCTCTCTCTCTCTCTCTCTCTCCCTCTGATCCCCGCTCTCTCTCTTTCTCTCACCCTCTGATACCGTGCTCTCTCTCGCTCCCTCTCCCTCCCTCCCCCTCTGATCCCCTGCTCACTCTCTCTCCCTCTGTCTCCCTGATCCCCTACTCTCTCTCTCTCTACCCCCCTCTGATCCCCTGCTCTCTCTCTCTCTCTCCCCCTCTGATCCCCTGCTATCTCTCTCTCTCTCACTCTCTCTCTCCCCCTCTGATACCCTGCTCTCTATCTCTCTCTCCCTCCCTCTGATCCCCTGCTCTCTCTCTCTCTCTCTCCCCCTCTGATCGCCTGCTCTCTCTCTCTCCCTCTGATCCCCTGCTCGCTCTCTCTCCCTCTCTCTCTCACTCTCCCTCTGGTGCCCTGCTCTCTCTCTCTCTCACTTTCCCTCTGATCCCCTGCTCTCTCTCTCTCTCTGATCCCCTGCTCTCTCTCTCTCCCCCTCTGATCCCCTGCTATCTCTCTCTCTCTCCCCCCTCTGATCCCGTGCGCTCTCACTCTCCGTCCCTCCCTCTCTCTGATCCCCTGCTCTCTCTCTCTCTCCCTCTGATCCACTACTCACTCCCTCTCTCTGATCCCCTGCTCTCTCTCACTCCCTCTGATCCCCTGCTCTCTCTCTTTCTCTCTCCCTCTGATCCCCTGCTCTCTCTCTCCCTCTGATCCCCGCTCTCTCTCTCTCTCCCCCTCAGATCCCCTGCTCTCTCTCTCTCTCTCCCTCTGACCCCCTGCTCTCTCTCTCTCTCTCCCTCTGATCCCCGCTCTCTCTCTCTCTCCCCCCCTCGGATCCCCTGCTCTCTCTCTTTCTCCCTCTGATCCCCAGCTCTCTCTCTCTCTCTCTATCCCTCCCTCCCTCTCTCTGATCCCCTGCTCTCTCTCACTCCCTCTGATCCCCTGCTCTATCTCTTTCTCTCTCCCTCTGATCCCCTGCTCTCTCTCTCTCCCTCTGACCCCCTGCTCTCTCTCTCTCACCCTCGGATCCCCTTCTCCCTCTCTCTCTCCCTCTGAACCCCTTCTCTCTCTCTCTCCCTCCCTCCCTCCCTCTCTCTGATCCCCTGCTATCTCTCTCTCTCTCCCTCTCAGATCCCCTGCTATCTCTCGCTCTCTCCCCCTCTGATCCCCTGCTCTCTCTCTCTCTCTCACTCCCTCTGATCCCCTGCTCGCTTGCTCTCTCTCTCCCTCTGATCCGCTGCTCTCTCTCCGTCCCTCCCTCTCTCTGATCCCCTGCTCTCTCTCTCTCTCCCCCTCTGATCCCCTGCTCTCTCTCTCTCTCTCTCCCCCTCTCTCTCCCTCTGATCCCCTGCTCTCTCTCTTTCTCTCACCCTCTGATACCGTGCTCTCTCTCGCTCCCTCTCCCTCCCTCCCCCTCTGATCCCTTGCTCTCTCTCTCTCTCCCACTCTGATCCCCTGCTCTCTCTCTCTCTCTCTCTCTCTCTCCCCCCCTCTGATCCCCTGCTATCTCTCTCTCCCTCCCTCTGATACCCTGCTCTCTATCTCTCTCTCCCTCCCTCTGATCCCCTGCTCTCTCTCTCTCTCTCCCCCTCTGATCGCCTGCTCTCTCTCTCTCCCTCTGATCCCCTGCTCGCTCTCTCTCTCTCTCTCTCACTCTCCCTCTGATGCCCTGCTCTCTCTCTCTCTCACTTTCCCTCTGATCCCCTGCTCTCTCTCTCTCTCACTCTCCCTGATCCCCCGCTCTCTCTCTCCCCCGCTCTGATACCCTGCTCTCTCTCTCTCTCTGTTCCCCTGCTCTCTCTCTCTCCCCCTCTGATCCCCTGCTATCTCTCTCTCTCCCCCTCTGATCCCGTGCGCTCTCTCTCTCCGTCCCTCCCTCTCTCTGATCCCCTGCTCTCTCTCTCCCTCTGATCCACTACTCACTCCCTCTCTCCCTCTCTCTGATCCCCTGCTCTCTCTCACTCCCTCTGATCCCTTGCTCTCTCTCTTTCTCTCTCCCTCTGATCCCCTGCTCTCTCTCTCTCTCTCTCTCCCTCTGATCCCCGCTCTCTCTCTCTCTCTCTCCCTCTGACCCCCTGCTCTCTCTCTCTCTCTCTCTCTCCCTCTGACCCCCTGCTCTCTCTCTCTCTCTCTCCCTCTGATCCCCGCTCTCTCTCTCTCTCCCCCCTCGGATCCCCTGCTCTCTCTCTCTCTCTCTCCCTCTGACCCCCTGCTCTCTCTCTCTCTCCCCCCCCTCGGATCCCCTGCTCTCTCTCTCCCCCCCTCGGATCCCCTGCTCTCTCTCTCTCTCCCTCTGACCCCCTGCTCTCTCTCTCTCTCCCCCCCTCGGATCCTCTGCTCTCTCTCTCTCTCTCCCTCTGACCCCCTGCTCTCTCTCTCTCTCTCTCCCTCTGATCCCCGCTCTCTCTCTCTCTCCCCCCCTCGGATCCCCTGCTCTCTCTCTCTCTCCCTCTGACCCCCTGCTCTCTCTCTCTCTCCCCCCCTCGGATCCCCTGCTCTCTCTCTCCCCCCCTCGGATCCCCTGCTCTCTCTCTCTCTCCCTCTGACCCCCTGCTCTCTCTCTCTCTCTCTCCCCCCCTCTCCCTCTGATCCCCTTCTCTCTCTCTCTCTATCCCTCCCTCCCTCTCTCTGATCCCCTGCTCTCTCTTTCCCCCTCTGATCCCCTGCTCTCTCTCTTTCTCTCTCCCTCTGACCCCCTGCTCTCTCTCTCTCACCCTCGGATCCCCTTCTCCCTCTCTCTCTCCCTCTGAACCCCTTCTCTCTCTCTCTCCCTCCCTCCCTCCCTCCCTCTCTCTGATCCCCTGCTATCTCTCTCTCTCTCCCTCTCTGATCCCCTGCTCTCTCTCTCTCTTTCTCCGATCCCCTGCTCTCTCTCTCTCTCTCACTCCCTCTGATCCCCTGCTCGCTTGCTCTCTCTCTCCCTCTGATCCGCTGCTCTCTCTCCATCCCTCCCTCTCTCTGATCCCCTGCTCTCTCTCTCTCTCCCCCTCTGATCCACTGCTCACTCCCTCTCTCTGATCCCCTGCTCTCTCTCACTCCCTCTGATCCCCTGCTCTCTCTCTTTCTCTCACCCTCTGATCCCCTGCTCTCTCTCTCTCTCCCCCTCTCTCTCCCTCTGATCCCCTGCTCTCTCTCTTTCTCTCACCCTCTGATACCGTGCTCTCTCTCGCTCCCTCTCCCTCCCTCCCCCTCTGATCCCTTGCTCTCTCTCTCTCTCCCCCTCTGATCCCTTACTCTCTCTCTCTCTCCCCCTCTGATCCCCTGCTCACTCTCTCTCCCTCTGTTTCCCTGATCCCCTACTCTCTCTCTCTCTCCCCACCTCTGATCCCCTGCTCTCTCTCTCTCGCTACCCCCCTCTGATCCCCTGCTCTCTCTCTCTCCCCCCCTCTCTCTGATCCCCTGCTCTCTCTCTCTCCCCCCCTCTCTCTGATCCCCTGCTCTCTCTCACTCTCCCCCCCTCTCTCTGATCCCCTGCTCTCTCTCTCTCTCTCTCTCTCTCCCCCTCTGATCCCCTGCTCTCTCTCTCCCACTCTGATCCCCTGCTCGCTCTCTCTCTCCCCCACTGATCATCCCTTCTCTCTCTCTCTCTCTCCCCCCCTCTGATCCCCTGCTATCTCTCTCTCTCTCTCCCCCTATGATCCCCTGCTATCTCTCTCTCTCTCCCCCTATGATCCCCTGCTCTCTCTCTCTCTCCCACTCTGATCCCCTGCTATCTCTCTCTCTCTCTCTCCCCGTCTGATCCCCTGCTATCTCTCTCTCTCTCTCTCCCCGTCTGATCCCCTGCTCTCTCTCACTCCCTCTGATCCCCTTCTTGCTTGCTCTCTCTCTCCCTCTGATCCGATGCTCTCTCTCCCGCCCTCCCTCTCTCTGATCCCCTGCTCTCTCTCTTTCCCTCTGATCCCCTGCTCACTCTCTCTCTCTCCCTCTGATCCCCTGCTCTCTCTGTCTCTCCCTCGAATCCCCTGCTCTCTCTCTCCCTCTGACCCCCTGCTCTCTCTCTCTCCCTCTGATCCCCTGCTCTCTGTCTCTCTCCCCCTCTGAACCCCTGCTCTCTCTCTCTCTCCCTCCCTCCCTCTGATCTCCTGCTCTCTCTCTCTCTCCCCCTCTGAACCCCTGCTCTCTCTCTCTCTCCCTCCCTCTCTCTGATCCCCTGCTCTCTCTCTCTCTCTGACCCCCTGCTCTCTCTCTCTCCCTCTGATCCCCTGCTCTCTGTCTCTCTCCCCCTCTGAACCCCTGCTCACTCTCTCTCTCCCTCCCTCCCTCTGATCCCCTGCTCTCTCTCTCTCTCCCTCCCTCTCTCTGATCCCCTGCTCTCTCTCTCTCTCCCTCTCTCCCCCTCCCTCTGATCCCCTGCTCTCTCTCTCTCTCCCTGTCTCCCCCTCCCTCTGATCCCCTGCTCTCTCTCCCTCCCTCCCTCTGAACCCCTGCTCTCTCTCTCTCTCCCTCTGATCGCCTGCTCTCTCTCTCTTTCTCTCCCTCTGATCCCCTGCTCTCTCTCTCTCTCTCTCTCCCCCTCTGATCCCCTGCTCTCTCTCTCTCCCCCTCTGATCCCCTGCTCTCTCTCTCTCTCTCCCCCTCTGATCCCATGCTATCTCTCTCTCTCTCCCCCTCTGATCCCCTGCTATCTCTCTGTCTCTCTCTCTCCCCGTCTGATTCCCTGCTCTCTCTCACTCCCTCTGATCCCATGCTCGCTTGCTCTCTCTCTCCCTCCTCCCTCCCTCTGATCCCCTGCTCTCTCTCTCTCCCTCTCTCTGATCCCCTGCTCACTCTCTCTCGCTCCCTCTGATCCCCTGCTCACTCCCTCTCTCTCCCTCGGATCCCCTGCTCTCTCTCTCCCTCTGACCCCCTGCTCTCGCTCTCTCTCTCTCTCTCTCCCCCCCTCTGATCCCCTGCTCGCTCTCTCCCCATCTGATCCCCTTCTCTCTCTCTCTCCCTCTGATCGCCTGCTCTCTCTCTCTTTCTCTCCCTCTGATCCCCTGCTCTCTCTCTCTCTCTCTCCCCCTCTGATCCCCTGCTCTCTCTCTCTCCCCCTCTGATCCCCTGCTCTCTCTCTCTCTCTCTCTCCCCCTCTGATCCCCTGCTATCTCTCTCTCTCTCCCCCTCTGATCCCCTGCTATCTCTCTGTCTCTCTCTCTCCCCGTCTGATTCCCTGCTCTCTCTCACTCCCTCTGATCCCATGCTCGCTTGCTCTCTCTCTCCCTCCTCCCTCCCTCTGATCCCCTGCTCTCTCCCTCTCTCCCCCTCTAATCCCCTGCTCGCTCTCTCTCTCCCCCTCTGATCCCCTGCTCTCTCTCTCTCTCCCTCCCTCGGATCCCCTGCTCGCTCTCTCCCTCTCTCCCCCTCTGATCCCCTGCTCGCTCTCTCCCCCTCTGATCCCCTGCTCGCTCTCTCCCCCTCTGATCCCCTGCTATCTCTCTCTCTCTCCCCCTCTGATCCCCTGCTATCTCTCTGTCTCTCTCTCTCCCCGTCTGATTCCCTGCTCTCTCTCACTCCCTCTGATCCCATGCTCGCTTGCGCTCTCTCTCCCTCCTCCCTCCCTCTGATCCCCTGCTCTCTCTCTCTCTCTGATCCCCTGCTCACTCTCTCTCGCTCCCTCTGATCCCCTGCTCACTCCCTCTCTCTCCCTCGGATCCCCTGCTCTCTCTCTCCCTCTGACCCCCTGCTCTCTCTCTCCCTCTGACCCCCTGCTCTCTCTCTCTCTCTCTCTCTCCCCCCCTCTGATCCCCTGCTCGCTCTCTCCCCATCTGATCCCCTTCTCTCTCTCTCTCCCTCTGATACCCTGCTCTCTCTCTCCCTCTCTCCCCCTCTGATCCCCTGCTCGCTCTCTCTCTCCCCTTCTGATCCCCTGCTCTCTCTCTCTCTCCCTCCCTCGGATCCCCTGCTCTCTCTCTCCCTCTCTCCCCCTCTGATCCCCTGCTCGCTCTCTCCCTCTCTCCCCCTCTGATCCCCTGCTCGCTCTCTCCCCCTCTGATCCCCTTCTCTCCCTCTCCCCCTCTGATCCCCTGCTCTCTCTCTCTGATCCCCTGCTCCATCTCTCTCTCTCCCTCTGATCCCCTGCGCGCTCTCTCTCTCTCGCTCTGATACCCTGCTCTCTCTCTCTCTCTCTCTCTCTCTCTCGCTCTGATACCCTGCTCTCTCTCTCTCTTTCTCTCTCCCCCTCCCTCTGATCCCCTGCTCTCTCTCTCTCTCCCCCTCCATCCCTCTGATCCCCTGCTCTCTCTCTCTCTCCCTCCCTCCCTCTGATTCCCTGCTCTCTCTCTCTCCCTCCCTCCCTCTGATCCCCTGCTCTCTCTCTCTCTCTCTCCCACTCTCTCCCTCCCTCCTTCTCTCTGATCCCCTGCTCTCTCTCTCTCCCTGATCCCCTGCTCTCCCTCTCTCTCTCTCGCTCTAATCTCCTGCTCTCTCTCTCTCTCTCTAATCCCCTGCTCTCTCTCTCTCTCTCCCCCTCTGATCCCCTGCTCTCTCTCTCCCTCTGATCCCCTGCTCTCTCTCTCCCTCTCTCTCTCCCTCTGATCCCCTGCTCTCTCTCTCTCTTTCTCTCCCTCTGATCCCCTGCTCTCTCTCTCTCTCTCTCTTTCTCTCCCTCTGATCCCCTGCTCTCTCTCTCTCTCTCTCTTTCTCTCCCTCTGATCCCCTGCTCTCTCTCTCTCTTTCTCTCCCTCTGATCCCCTGCTCTCTCTCTCTCTCTCTGATACTCTGCTCTCTCTCTCTCCCTCTGATCCCCTGCTCTCTCTCTCCCTCTGATCCCCTGCTCTCTCTCTCTCCCTCTGATCCCCTGCTGTCTCTATCTCCCTCTGATCCCCTGCTCTCTCTCTCTCTCTCTGATACTCTGCTCTCTCTCTCTCCCTCTGATCCCCTGCTCTCTCTCTCTCTCTCTCTCTCCCCCTCTGATCCCCTGCGCTCTCTCTCTCTCTCTCTCCCCCTATGATCCCCTGCTATCTCTCTCTCTCTCCCCCTCTGATCCCCTGCTATCTCTCTGTCTCTCTCTCTCCCCGTCTGATCCCCTGCTCTCTCTCACTCCCTCTGATCCCCTGCTCACTTGCTCTCTCTCTCCCTCCTCCCTCCCTCTGATCCGCTGCTCTCTCTCTCTCCCTCTCTCTGATCCCCTGCTCGCTCTCTCTCGCTCCCTATGATCCCCTACTCACTCCCTCTCTCTCCCTCGGATCCCCTGCTCTCTCTCTCCCTCTGACCCCCTGCTCTCTCTCTCTCTCTCCCCCCCTCTGATCCCCTGCTCGCTCTCTCCCCGTCTGATCCCCTTCTCTCTCTCTCCCTCTGATACCCTGCTCTCTCTCTCCCTCTCTCCCCCTCTGATCCACTGCTCGCTCTCTCTCTCCCCCTCTGATCCCCTGCTCTCTCTCTCTCTCTCTCCCTCCCTCGGATCCCCTGCTCTCTCTCTCCCTCTCTCCCCCTCTGATCCCCTGCTCTCTCTCCCTCCCTCGGATCCCCTGCTCTCTCTCTCCCTCTCTCCCCCTCTGATCCCCTGCTCTCTCTCTCTCCCTCTGATCCCCTGCTCTCTCTCTCTCTCTCTCTCTTCCTTGCTGTCTCTGATCCCCTGCTCTCTCTCTCTCTCTCTCCCTCTGATTCCCTGCTCTCTCTCGCTCTCTCTCTCCCTCTGATCGCCTGCTCTCTCTCGCTCTCTCTCTCCCTCTGATCGCCTGCTCTCTCTCGCTCTCTCTCTCCCTCTGATCCCCTGCTCTCTCTCGCTCTCTCCCTCTGATCCCCTGCTCTCTCTCGCTCTCTCCCTCTGATCCCCTGCTCTCTCTCTCCCTCTGATCCCCTGCTCTCTCTCTCTCCCTCTGATCCCCTGCTCTCTCTCTCTCTCTCCCTCTGATCCCCTGCTCTCTCTCTCTCTCCCTCGCTGTCTCTGATCCCCTGCTCTCTCTCTCTCTCTCCCTCTGATTCCCTCCTCGCACTCTCTCTCCCTCTGATCCCCTGCTCTCTCTCTCTCTCTCCCTCTGATCCCCTGCTCTCTCTCTCTCTCTCCCTCTGATTCCCTCCTCGCACTCTCTCTCCCTCTGATCCCCTGCTCTCTCTCTCTCTCTCCCTCTGATCCCCTGCTCTCTCTCTCTCTCCCTCGCTGTCTCTGATCCCCTGCTCTCTCTCTCTCTCTCCCTCTGATCCCCTGCTCTCTCTCTCTCTCTCTCCCCTCTGATCCCCTGCTCTCCTCTCCACCTCCCCCACCCCACCCCGATCCCCTCCCCGCTCGCTTTCTGTTGCCCCGGACTCCATTCCCGTTCCTACCTCCCCTGTTTCGGGCCTTTTGGCTGCGGACGCTCGGGTCCCGGCATCAGCACCTGCGGGGCAAATTTCCACTTCCGCTTCCGCGCGCACTTCCGGCTTTCGGGAAAAAGCCGGCGTCATGACGTCAGCCGCAGTTTTTTTAAACTCCGAGTTGAACCAGGGGTCACCGAGGACAATGCCTGGGGTCAGCTCTTCCAGGGTTTGATACCAAGGTGTGTCAGGACTCCCCAATCACAGTCAACATTTCAGTCATTACACCATTAACACACATTAACCAAGTAACCATGATATAAAGTCTGAAAGTAATAAAGAGCCCAAGTGTAAATGCAATGATTAGTAGCAGAGGTTTGGGTCTCACTGGGGCAGTTCTCACCTGAAAAGCCAGACCAATGTTGGCCACAGTTCCATCCTGGCCACAGCTCATTCAACGACAAGTATGAGCACATTGAAAGCTGCCATGGTCTGTGAGGTCATTGGATCAAGGCTTAATTTCCTCAGCAGGAAATCAGGCGTGGAGGATATCCTGCAAATTTTCTCTTCCCCCACGACCACGGTACTGAGGCCAAACGAGGTGCCCGTGAGTTTGGGCGGGGACAGACAGTAGGAACTGCAGATGCTGAATAATCTGAGATAACAAGGTGTAGAGCTGGACGAACACAGCAGGCCAAGCCGCATCTTAGGAGCACGAAAGCTGATGTTTCGGCTCGAGTGAGTTTGCTTTTCTTTACCTGAGCTCGTCTTGATGCCCCATTATCATTTTTCTCCCCCATTGATGGTTTGCTGTAGAGGGAGGGTTAGGTTCTCTCTCCTTCCTGGACCTCTCTGTCTCCATCTCTGGCATCAACCTGGAAACTGATATCCATTTTATATATCCATAAACTCTGCCACATCTGCTCCCGAGATGAGGCATTCCACTCCCGAACATCCCAGATGTCCTCTTTTTTCAAAAACCGCAACTTCCCCTCTAGTTATTGAAAATGCCCTCAACCGTGTCTCCCACATTTCCCAAAACCATCCCTCACACCCCCATTCGCAATAATAACCAAAACAGAATTCCCCTCGTCCTCACATACCATCCCACCAACCTCCAAGTCCAACGCTTCATCCTCCGATATTTCCACCATCCGCAATCTGACCCCACCACCAAAGACATTTTTCCCTCGCCACCCTTATGTGTTTTCCGGAGGGACCATTCTCTCTGTGACTCCCTTGTCCACTCCTCGCTCCCCTGCAGCACCAGGGCGGCACGGTGGCTCAGTGGTTAGCACTGCAGCCTCACAGCACTAGGGACCCGTGTTCAATTCCAGCCTCGGGCAACTATCTGTGCGGAGTTTGCACATTCTCCCTGTGTCTGCGTGGGTTTTCTCCGGGTGCTCCGATTTCCTCCCACAGTCCAAAGATGTGCAGGCTAGGTGGATTGGCCATGCTAAATTGCCTGTAGTTTTCAGGAGTGTGTGGGTTATAGGGGGATTGGACTGGGTGGGATGCTTCCAGGGGCGGTGTGGACTTGTTGGGCTGAAGGGCCTGTTTCCACACTGTAGGTAATCTAATCTAATCACCCCCGGCACTTTTCCCTGCAGCAGAAGCAAGTGCTATACCTGCCCCTCACCTCCATCCCAGGGCCTAAGAAGACTTTTCACATCAAACAGATGTTCACCTGCACATCTGTTACTGTGATGTACTGCATCCGCTGTACCTGGTGTGGCTTCCTCTACATCAGGGAAACCAAGTGGAGGCTTGGGGACCGCTTTGCAGAACACCTATGCTCACTTCGCAACAAAAAACTACACCTCCCCAGTCGCGAACCATTTCAACTCCGCCCCCCTCCCACCCAACTCCGCAGATGACATGTCCATCCTGGGCCTCCTGCAGTGCCACAATGACGCCACCCAAAAGATGAAGTAACAGCATCTCATATTTCGCTTGGAACCCTGCACTGCATTGTGCAAGAGGGTTATGGCCAGGTGCTTCAGATAGAAACCAAAGCAAACTGCCTTGTTTTACTTTAAGAGATAAAACCTAGCTTGGAAAAACAGTGCAATGGGTCTGATTTAACCACTAGTTTTCAGTTTATTTAAAGAACTGATTTTTCAGAAGTTCTTCAATTTGATTTAGTGTAAGTTTGCAAACAACCTACAATCGATGAAGAGAGTTTAATCACCATAAAACTTCCAAGGCAGTTATCAAGAACACTACAAAGTAAAAAAGCACAGGCTCGCATAAATAGGAGATGGCTAAAGGCTTGGGAGGAGGTATGTTTTAAAGAGCATCCTAAATAATGAAAAGATATGTAGAGATTTGTTAGGGAATTCCACAGTTTTGTGACCCAGGCAGGATGATGACATATGCACTTGTGGTGGAGCAACTAACATCAGGGATGGTCAAGAGAGAATTTCATGAACACAGTTGTCGCAGAAATTGAGGACTGAAGATGACAGATTAAGAGGGGCAAGGTCATGGAAGGCACAGGAAATAAGGATGAAAATTTTTAAATCAGGGTTAACTGGGAACCAACGTAGGTCAGCAAACGATGATGCGATGTACATCTTGTGTTGATACGGTAAAGCCTGGGCACCTGCGTTTTAACAATCAACTCCAGAGGTATAGATGAGATTTTCAGCAGCAATGAGCTAAGGGCAAAGTAACGTGCTGTCACAAGTGGTAATAGGTTTTCTTAGTGTTGAGACAAATACACAACTGATGTTTCCGCCGTGGGCCCTTTCTGACGAAGGGTCTAGGCCTGAAACGTCAGCTTTTGTGTTCCTGAGATGCTGCTCGGCCTGCTGTGTCCATCCAGCTTCACACTTTATTATCTTGGATTCTCCAGCATCTGCAGTTACCATTATCTCTGATCACAAGGTTACAAACTGTCTTAGATTAGCCTCAGATGTTTGTCAGGATGAAGTATGCAATTAGTAATTAGGGGTTGGTTTCAAGAAGGGACTAAAAGCAATGACTTTATTTAAATGGAGGTAATTTCTGCACATCCAGTACTGAATGATCAACAGAAATAATTCAACAGTCATGAAGGAGTCAAGGTACATGTTGATGAGGTATAGCTGGGTACTATCAGCCTGTGTAAAAAATTAATGCTGTATCTTTAGATAATGTTTCCAAGGCTACATAGCAATGACATACAGGAGCAGTGAGATGATATTCTAGCTATGTGTAAAGTGTAAACACAAGTGCAAATTAAACAGTGGCTAACAAACTCTCACTCACCTTTATTGGCATGAATGAATTAAAACATCCAACTTTAATACATATTCTTGGTATATTTAGTGATTGGTTTGAAAACACATGGGACAGCCCAGTAAAGATGGTGACCAGAATCACACGACTGGACTTAGTAGTAATCTTCCAAAAACTTCTCAGAAGTTAAAGTCAGCCAAAGAACATCTCATGTGCCTCCTGATGGGGACTGGAATGTTAATTGTTGTGTTATAAATTATTACAGAGATGAGCCACTGCAAAAAGAACCACAAGTTATCCCTGTCCTGGAAAGGGATGTTAATTACTCCACACAACTTGAGGGGCATCATAGATAGCTGATTATTTGCAACACAAGCTTTTGTCTTGATGGTAACTGTTACCTCGCTTTACAGCATACGCTCCACCACAGAAAAAGCTTGGTCACATGAATGGCACAGTGCTGAATCCAACTACCTAGTAACCAAACCATTTTGAAATAGCTGTCAGTTAGTTCCTTCATACAACATCCAGTTATGATACTGAAACCCCTAACTTCAGGCTACAAAGGAAAAGCCAGGAAAAATTCATTTTGTGCTCTGTATAATTAACTTTCTTTTGTCAAAAACTGCAAATCAGCAAGTACATTTCAGAAATATTTCTCAGGTGACTTTTGAAGGAATTTAAATTCTTGAAATGCCAATTATTCTTAAAGGAAATTCAGACAGATGACTCCATCTTACAAGTAAAGACACTGACAAAAATTATGTCTCTCAGTTATTTCACAAGTAAGCTGTTGCTAACTGAATAATCTATTTATTCTTTTTGATTTGATATCTCCATATATGTTTGCAAGTATGCATGTGTTCAAAATATTCAACACATGAAAGAGAATCTCCTATTTTATACGTAGCCATACTACAGTGTGGTGAGGGCTTTACAAAGTCAGAGTTCAGAGAGATGTCGGAGAAATATATCACCACGGTTTAAAAAAAGGAAAAAATTAAATTGGAACTTGTTAGGGACAGGTGGTGAGAAAAGGGAAAGAGATTAGTTTTAAAACTGTAAAGCTATCTACAAGAGTAGTATTATCACTAGACTGTTAATCTAGAGACCCAGGTAATGTTCCGGGGTCCTAGGTTCAAGTCCCACCACTGCAGATTGTGTTGAAGGAAGTGAATGGGCACAGGACAGGAAGAGGGCTTTGAATGCAGCAAGAGGATTAAGGATGTTGAGCTAACTAAACCTCAGGTTATCATCCAAAAGACAACACCTTCAACATTCCCTTGATAAGACTGAATCTAGAACTCTCCAACTCCTTGGCATGATCCTTCCAATCCAAGGATGCACCCTGCTTGCAGATTGGAAGTGTTTAAAACGTGTTCTGATACAATATCCCACACTGAATCAAAATAAACAGATTAAAACAGAGAACATTCTGTCACATATTTTAATCTTCACACACGATTAGGTACGCGTGATTTCCCGTAGAATTTACCATGATACTTTAAGTCAAATGGACTCAACACTTTGCGAATCCCCATCATGTTCATTGTTGCAATTCTTGCAAAAGTCCATGGATTCTGGTTGTTTCTGGCCTTTTGCTCATCTTTGTTCCACATGTCCTCCAAAGCTTTCTTGCTGACTGCCTTGGCAGGAAAGGGCAGTTTTTTTGCAACTTCTGACAAAAATGGTTCCACTTCCTCAAACGAACACCGACCTCCAAACTCTACAATAATCCGGCCATATTTAACCGGAGTGACATAGTGATCAATGGCTCCTTTCCCACCACCCATTCTCTGACCTAACCCTTTGCGAGTAATGGGTTTATATGGAGCATTTACACGCCAGCGAGCAAACATGTTTTTGGCATCCATTCGCCGGTTAATAGTGAGGCGCATCATCTCAAAGTGACCCCAGTGAAGATAACCACCTCCAAGAGCCTGGGAGAAAGGGGGCAGAGGGTAGGAGAATGGGAACAGAGAGGTGAAAGCATAGGAAGTGGGACGGAATAGTAATGTAGAAGAGATGGAGGGGGCAGCAGGAGAGGATGGAGAAGTTGGGTGAAGGGAGGAGTTTAGGGAGAAAGGGGAAACAGAAAGGTGAAAATTAATGTAATATTGGCATTAAAGCTGGTTTTTGACACAGTTTGGTTTGTTTCATTACTGCTACATTTTCTAGATTGAACGGTGATACACAAGGCCCAAACCAAAACGTCACCTTTCTTGCTCCTCTGATGCTGCCTGGCCTGCTGTGTTCCTCCAGTTCCACACACTTATCTCTGCCTCCAGCATCTGCAATTCTCACTAGCTCAGAGTCAACTCATTCAGATTTTGCTTCAGAGGCCTGCTGTGCCATTCCACGAAACTGTAGCTGATCTGACGTTCTTCACATCCACTTTCCTGCCTTTTCCCCGTAAGCCTTGATTCCCCAACTAATCAAAAGGCTGAGATTGATAGATTTAAGTATACTCAAGGACTCACACTATGGCAAGGAGTTGCCAAGACTGTCCACCTTCTTACAGAAAAATTCTTCCTCATCTCAATCTTAAATTGGTGTCCCTTTATTCTGAATCAATACCTTCTGGTCCTGGGCTCTCCCATGAAGGGTGAACATCCTCTCAGTGTTTACCATATCAACACACATTAAGAATCCTATATGTTTCAATAAGATTACCTCTCATTCTTCTAAACTCCAGTAAGTGCGATCCCCGTTTAGCCTTTGCTCTTAAGCAATCCCTCCCTACCAGGTATCATCCTAGTGAACTTTCTCTGAACTGCTTCCAATGAAATATCTTTCCTTCAGATAAGGAGTCCAAAACAGTTCACAGTACTCCAGATGTGGTTTCACCAACACACAGTTGTAATATGATTTTCTTACTCATACTCCAACTCCCTTGGAGTAAGGGCTAATCTTCGGTTAGTGTTCTGGATTACCTGCTGCACTTGTGCGCTAGCTTTCTGTGTTTCATGCACAAGCATCCCCACGTCCTTTTGTGTAGCAGCTTTCTGCAGTTTCTCTCTATTTAAATAGCACCCTATTCTTTTGTCCTCTCTTCCAAACTGAACAATTTCACAATTTTCCACATTATATACCATTTGTCAAGTTTTGCCACTTACTTCACCTATCAATATCTCTTGCTCTTTATTTGTTAAACTGTTTCTTTACTATCTGTAAACTGAACTATTTTTCCTCTCAACATGCTGTTACATCTATTTTTGCGTCATCTGCAAACGTGGCTAGAGTACATCCACCTCCTTCCTACATGTCATTAATATGCACTGTAAAGTTACAATCCCAGAACTGATAATCTTCCCACAGTGATCTAACAGACATCATTTTTTGCAGCTCAGGTTGAATCAAGGCATATCCATGTTCCATACTCACCCAAAATTTACAGTTTGAACACAGTCCACACTCTCCACTATAATCAATTGCTAGAGTGGCTCAGTGGTTAACACTGCTGCCTCACAGCACCAGGGACCTGGATTGGATTCTAGCCTCAGGTGACTGTGTGGAGTTTGCACATTCTCCCTGTGTCTGTGTGGGTTTCCTCCGGGTGCTCCGGTTTCCCCCCACAGCCCAAAGATGTGCAGGTTAGGTGGATTGGTCATGGGAAATTGCCCATAGTGTTCAGGGAAGTGTAGATTAGGTGGGTTATAAGGGAAATGGGTCTGGGCGGGATGTTCCAAGATTCAGTGTTGTGTTGTTGGGCCGAAGGGCCTGTTTCCACACTGTGGGGATTCTATGATTCTACAGCCAGTATTAGCAGCCCACTGCTCATTACAAAACCTTTGTTTAGACGTAACACTGCAGCTTACATGAAGGGAACAAAGGTGCCTTTGATTCAGAGCACACCCCGTTCCTCACCTATGTGTAAAACATCCTTGCCCCAGACACTTCTATATGATTTACTGTTATCTTGGAAGTTCCCCGACATCTTCCCAAGATGCTTTGTTAATTTCAGTTTAGGCAGGGTCAAGAAATAACCACCGAGATACTGGGAGAAGGAACAGGAAAGGCAATTCCACGCCTGCTGTGGATGCCCATCTGACCCTGGGGAATCAAGCTGTGCAATATAGATGTCCAAATCTGTAGTATGACATCTCTTCATTGGGCAAGTGAAGTCATACGATTGAGTGCTCACAACTGAGCTGATGTGCAGATGCCCAGAGATTCACAGAATTGTTACAGCACAGAAGAGAGCCATTTGGCCCAGGGAGCCTACCCGAGCTTTTCAAATGCGCCTCACTACCTAGTGCCAAGCTCCTGCCTTTTCCACATGTCCGTGCACATTGTTTGGATAGAAATAAACATCCAATGAACCTGCCTCCACATTCTCACCATGATTGATGCCCAAGGGCCCAATAGGCAGAGAGTGAAATTATAATGGGGAGTCTTAACTGCAATAATCAAACTGATTTTTGTTTATTCACTTAAATAAAAGTTTAACAACCTCAGCAGTCTCCGAGTTGGGAAAATGCAGATACTTACTACAATGCCACACTCTCCCCTTGTGAGTGTATTAGCCCGTGTTGCTGGCCCACGGATGTCTCCCAGCCTTTTCATCCACCGCCTGGGTTTCTTGTAGTTAGGGACTTTATTGAAGAATTTTAGTTTGGGCTTCTCTGGGATGATCACATCTAAAAAAAGAAACTCTCAGTCTTCAGTCAGACCATCTCAGCATCTCACCGTGCCCCAGCAAAGATTTATATTGAAAAGTCTGTGCCTTCTTTCACAAAATGTGCTTTGTTGTGTAATGAACTTTAGTACAAAAACATACAAGTATTAGACAGGTCCTGTGATATTTTTCAAAGCTAAGGGGACATCTCAGATGCAGGAAAAAAAAGGGTGAGAACTCCCACCCTACATTGTAACAGCACCTCAACTTCAACCTTTAAACTGTTAAACATGCAACTCATTTGATGTGAAATAATAACCATGTGGTGCACTTACTAACCGAGCCACTGGGATGACACCATTATCATTAGCAACCGATCAAGAGCAAATGTTTATCCTGCTTCCCATCAGGTCTCACTACAACCCTGCGCGGAAGCATTGCACACAGCGTAAAAATTTCTTCCGTCTCACCATCATAACGAGGAGGAAGCTCATACGTCTTTAGTCCAGCAGGGAGAACCTTTGGTATCAATCTGATAGAGGCCTGGAAAGGACATAGATGTTATTGAACATGTAACAGATCATGTGCAGCACCAGCATCTACTGATTAGGATGCTCCCTGATGCATTTGTTGAAGGACTATGAACAGAAGACACAAGGCCTCAGTTAAGATAACAAAGTGTGGAGCTGGATGAACAACAGCAGGCCCAGCAGCATCTCAGGATCACAAAAGCTGACGTTTCGGCGCCTAGACCCTTCATCGGAGAGGGGGATGGGGATGAGGGCGATGGGCATGGGGGGGGAAAGAGGGCGATGGGATGGGGGGGGGAAGAGGGCGATGGATGGGGGGTGGAAGAGGGCGATGGGATGGGGGGGGAAGAGGGCGATGGGATGGGGGGGGAAGAGGGCGATGGGATGGGGAGGGGGGAGAGGGCGATGGGATGGGAGGGGGAGAGGGCGATGGGATGGGGGGGGAGAGGGCGATGGGGATGGGGGGGGAGAGAGGGCGATGGGATGGGGGGGGGAGAGGGGCGATGGGATGGGGGGGGAGAGGGCGATGGGATGGGGGGAGGAGGAGGGGGATGAGGGCGATGGGATGGGGGGGGAGAGGGCGATGGGATGGGGGGGGATGAGGGCGATGGGATGGGGGGGAGAGGGCGATGGGATGGGGGGGGAGAGGGCGATGGGATGGGGGGGAGAGGGCGATGGGATGGGGGGGGATGAGGGCGATGGGATGGGGGGGGGAGAGGGCGATGGGATGGGGGGGGAGAGAGGGGCGATGGGATGGGGGGGAGGAGAGGGCGATGGGATGGGGGGGGAGAGGGCGATGGGATGGGGGGAGAGGGCGATGGGATGAGGGGGGAGAGGGCGATGGGATGGGGGGAGAGGGCGATGGGATGGGGGGGAGAGGGGGGAGGGGGGGAGAGGGGGAGTGAGGGGGAGGGGAGGGGGGGTGAGGGGGGGGGAGAGGGGGGGAGGAGAGGGGGGGAGGGGGGGAGGGGGGAGGGAGGGGGGAGAGGGAGGGGGGGGGAGGGGGGGAGAGGGAGGGGGGGGAGGGGGGGAGAGGGAGGGGGGGGGGAGGGCGGGGGGAGGGGGGAGGGGGAGGGGGAGGGGGGGGGAGGGTAAGGCCTCAGTGTCTGACATGCTGTAGCAGGCTCAACGAAACCACATACAGGGTTAGCAGGACAGCTGTGATGTCAGTGTAAAAAGCAGATGTCCTCTCTGCTGGGTTTGTTCTCAGCAAATCTGTAGCCTATTCATAAAGAAGTCTATCACCTCACTGTGGGTCACTGTATCAGATTCGGAGCCCACTAGCACCAGCCGCTTCACTTCAGGAAGACGCGGGGAGGTTAGAAACTCTCTATCCGTCCTGGCACATTAGTTACACCCTCTCCCTGCCCGGTCACCCCCGAGGAGGAAGGCTCGTCGTTACCTGCCCGGCCGGTGCTGTTAGTAACCGCCAGGCCCCGTGAGAAGAACCGCCATGGCGCCGGTGTCACACTCACATCGAGCCCCCCGGAACGGACACTCCGCCGGGCCCCACACAAACGTTTCCGCCTGCCGTTCGGGCGGAAGCGGGACAGCGCCCCCCCACCCCCCGCAACGGCCCTTCAGCCTGAGGCCCGTCCGGCTTCCCCTCAATCTCATACTGATCAGCAAAACACCTTCCCTTGTGGTGTCCCAATCCACCTCTCCCCTTGGTTTCCCAGTCCCTCTATCCTTGCTGGCCACCTGGCCTCACTCTTCCCATTGATCCCCTTCTCTTTCTGCTTGACTGCGGCTTAAATCCTTTACGTTGGTCCTTTACATTTGCTGAAGATCACAAGAACAGGGGTGGGATGGTAAATGCAGGTAAGATGTTCCCGATGACCAGGGAGTCCAGAACCAGGGGTTACAGTCTCAGGATGCATTGATTGATTTGATTTATTGTCGTGTACCTAAGTACAGTGACAATCTCTGTTTGCAAGCAGTACAGCCAGGTCATAGTGACCAAGGACACACAGATCATAGCAATCAAGAGTATAGACATCATAGCAAGGAGTGGAGATCATAGGGTGAAAAAAACTGGGACAGAGTAAGGCATCCAGGTACACTGCACAAGACGTATGTAAGGCATTTCAACATTAACAAGATCAGCATCATTTGAGGTTAGAGAGATCCATTCATCAGTGCAAAAATGGCAGGGAAGAAGCTGTTCTTGAACCTGCTGGTGTATGTGTTCCAGCTGCTGTATCTTCTGCCTGATGGAAGAGGTTTACAGGGATGACCATTACAGGGGTGGGATGGGTACTGGATGATGTAGGCAGCCTTTCCAAGGCAATGAGATGTGTAAGTGGAGTCCATAGATGGAAGTTCGACTTCTGTGATTACTGTGCACAGGAAGGAGAAAGAGGGCTTGGTGACATGGTGCAATGATAACAACCTCTCTCCATTCAACAAAAAACAAATAATTAATTATTATTCATCTATAGCAGGATTATATCTATCCTACTGTAGCCGTAGGAGGTTCAGTTTTAAGATCCTTGCAGCATTAAGATACCACACCTGAGGCATTTCTGTTTTAAAAAGTACTTCATGTAGCACTGGTTATTTGGCTTTTTAACAAAACACTACATTTCAAAATTGGAGACACCAGATATACTTCAAAATGTGCTAAGATAATTTTTCTGCTTCTTTCTGGATCGCAATGTTCATAATTGAGATAAGGCATTATCTATGTTTCTACTCAAAGTGTTCATGATATTTTCCAATCAACTTATTCAGAGATGTTAATACACTCCTCTACATAGGTGGGACTTGAACCCAGGTGTCTTGGATCATAGGCAGGGACACTGCCACGTGTTTTTTAAGCTTCGTACTTTGCAGAGTGTTTTTGTGATCCCAAGACATTTGTGAAGTGCAAACCGATACATCAACTGTATCAGTAAGAACTGCTGCATTCAGCTCTCATATGTTTAGAATTTTAATTAAAATAAGTCAACAGTGATTCAAACATAGAATCCCTCCAGTGTGGAAACAGGCCCTTTGGCCTATCAAGTCCACACTGACCCTTGGTGCATTCCACCCAGACCCATCCCCCTATAACCCACACACCCCTGAACACTACGGGCAATTTTAGCATGGCCAATCCACCTAACCTGCACATCTTTGGACTGGGGGAGGAAACCGAAGTACCTAACCCACACAGACATGGGGAGAATGTGCAAACTCCACTCATAGATAATCACCCGAGGCTGGAATCGAACCCAGTTCCCTGGTGCTGTGAGGCTGCAGTGCTAACCACTGAGCCAGTGTGCTGGCCCAATCCATTTTCTTTGAAAGAAAAAGGTTTCCATAATTCAACCCACCTAATAACATCCAACTAGTTGTGACTAGCTTGGCAAAACTGGCATTTTCTCCTCTTCTATTCCATATTTCTAAATGGACCAGTCTTGGGAATTTATGTATCATTGTGTTGTGTGATTCCAGATTCAGATTAAATAATTATGTTTGAACTTTGGTTTGCCACTTTGCTGAGTATAGGAGTTCGGATATCTTGTTGCAGCAGTGCGAGGCATTGGTGAGGCCACATTTGGAGTACAGCACACAGTTCCAGTCATCCTACTACAGAAAGGGGATTACTAAATTAAAAAGACTGCAGAAAAGATTTCCTGAGATTCTAGCTGGACTGGAAGGTTTGAGTTACAAAAAGAGGTTCAGTAGGCTGGGACCTTTGTCCCTGGAGTGCAGGGGACTTAGGGGTGAACTGATAGAGGTCTATAAAATCATGAGAAGCATAGATAAGGTAGATTCCTAACAGCTTTCCACTATGGTAGCAGAGTTCCAGAGGGCACAGATTTACAATGAGGGGAAGTCTTATAAAAGACCCCAGAGGGGATTCTTTTCACACAGAGGGTGGTGAATGTCTGAAATGGACTGCTAGATGTAGTGGTGAAAAAGAGTACAATTTTGTCATTGAAGAAACATTTAGACAGGTACATGGATGGGATAGGTATGGAGGGATATGGGCCAAACACAGGCAAATGGGACTAGTTTAATTGTGATAACTGGGAAGCACGGGCAAGTTGCGTCAGAAGACCTCTTTCCATGCTGTAGATCTCAATGACTCTATATTGCAGAGGGAGATCACAGCCTATGTATTTTTTTATTCACTCGTGGGATGTGGGCACCACTGGCAGGCCAACATTTATTGCACATCCCTTGCTGCCCTTGAACCGATTGCAGTTCAGAGGGCAGTTGAGGTTCAACTATATTGTTGTGGTTCTGGAGTCACACATAGGCCAGACCAGATAAGGACAGCATATTTCTTTCCCTGAAGGATATCTGTGAGCCAGATTGGGTTTTCCATCGATCGACAATGGTTTCTTAGTCATCCGTAGAACCATAATTCCAGATTTTTTTTTATTGAATTGAAATTCCAATGTCTGCCATGGCAGGATTTGAACCTGTGACCCCAGACCTTTAGCTGAGTTTCTCAATTAATAGTCGAATGATAATACCGCTAGGGTATCACCTCCACAGACACGGCGGTACATAGTACAATCATTGAGCAGTTAAACACAGGAGGCAGCGACTTGACCCACTATATCTGTTTAGACTCACTGAAAGACAAATTTACCCAATGCCTTTCCCCTGTTGCTCTGCCAGTTTCAGATCATGATGTAATTTCTGTTTTGAGGACTCTGTTGGCCCTGTTCCATTGCTGCACTCGTGCAATGCTTTCCAGATCCTGACCATTCGCTGAGGATAACGTTTCTCCTCATGTCACCATCATTTCTTTCACAGATTGCTTTCAATCTGGGTCCTCAGGGTCTCGATCCCTTCAGCAATGACAACTGTTTCGTCCCGTCCACTCTGTCCAAATACTATTATTTTGAACTTTCCTATCAAATCTCTGCTCAAACTTCTCCTCAGCTAGGAAACCAGTTCTAACCTCTTCAAGCTACCCACAGAACAGAAATTCCTCACCCTGGGGAAAGATCAAGCATAAGAGGGCACTGATTGAAGGTAGTTGGCAGAAGAAGGAAAAATGACATGAGGATAAACCTTTATCATGTAGCAAGTGGTTAGTGTCTTGGCCAGAAAGTGTGAAAAGTCTGAAAGTGTGGTGGAGGCAGGTTCAAACAAGGCTTACAAAAGGAAATTGTGACAGTCACTGGAAAAGGTAGAGTGTGCAGGGCTAGAGGGAGAAGGTGAGAGAGGAGCACAGTAAAATGTTCACTTGGAGGGCTACTACAATGGGCAGAATGGTCTCATATTCTGCTGTAACAATTCTCTGAGAGGCCTCAACATTTGCTTTTACCGGAAATCACCTGCACATGTTGTCCTGGCTTCATGCAGGTCAAAAACAAGAAAGCTGCAGGGACTGCTGCCAGAGCTCCACAGCGAAAAAAAAAAACATTGGTTCAGATATTCCCGTGAGTGTCAGCATTTTCTTTTCCATAAATACTGAGCTCTGCATTTCTCCTTCTCAACCTCTCTCCTCCCCTGAAGCATGGTGACCCTCAGGTTAAACTTTCTGAGAGAGCAGCCCTGTGGTCCTCTGGGACAATGGTGAATTATCTTTACCTCTGAGATTTAAACATCCAGCAGCACAGCCAGACAACGTAACAGCTGCTCTTTAAGGGATACTTGTGTGAGATAAACTGGAGGTCAGGTTGGTTATTGAGACTCATGAATTCAGTACAAAAAGCTGTGTAGTAAAGTTACCATCGTCCTATGAGGCCATAGGGCTGCTAGAAGTGAAGCAAAAAAAAAGCTGCATTCAAGAGGTTTTGAGTAGATCATACAATTGAGCATTAAGTTTCATGTGGAAGATTCAAGGAAGAATTAGAAAGAAAATACTACAGAGAGACATAAACAGAATAGGGGACGAGACAATGTAAAAATCGTATCCTTTTATTTCCTTTAGTTTTAGACTGTGGACTGAAAAGGAAGATATTGCTTTAAACCAAGGATACAATACCAAGTTTTTAAAAAATACAGTTTTCTGGATTGCATTGTGTGTTGCATTTGGGGTTGGAACATTGAGAGCTAAAGCAGACACTGCAGGGCCAATAGCTTCGAAATGAAAAGAAATTTGTTTGACAACAATGCTCATGACCAGATAACCACGGCTTGTGCAAGGAACAGAACCACCTAACTTGCAAAGAGAAGGCATAAGATTGAAGGTGTGTGTGTGTGTGTGTGTGTGTGTGTGTGTGTGTGTGTGTGTGTGTGTGTGTGTGTGTGTGTGTGTGTTGTTGGGGGGGGGAGGGGTTGGCACAGGAGGAAAGAGAGACTGTCACGACTGAGGAAGCATCACTTGATCAAAGACTTTTAAGTCCAATTTCTCTCCTCAGTATTGGAGAGATTGTAAACGTTACAATGGTATTACGGTGTGAGAGAGATCGGGAATTATCAGTGACATAATAAGCGATTTCTGGGAGTTGAGGCTGGTGCAATCTCTGGGTTGAATACTGCAGTACAGCAGCTGCCTGCACTGAAGATGGTGCCACTATCCTCTAGAATATAAAAACCAAAAGAACTGCGCTGCTGTAAATTAGAAACAGTTCTGAGGAAGGGTCACTCGACCTGAAACATTAGCTTTGATTTCTCTCCACGGATGCTGCCAAACCTGATGAGTTTTACCAGCTATTTCTGTTTTTGTATCTGACTTAGAGCATCCAGAGTTTTTTCACAGAATCCCCACAGTGTGGAAACAGGCCCTTCAGCCCAACAAGTCCACACTGAACCTCGGAGCAACCCGCCCAGACCCATTCCCCCTTTAAACCTATAACCTACACCTCCCTGAACACCATGGGCAATTTAGCATGGCCAATCCACCTAACATGCACATCTTTGGACTGTGGGAGGAAACTGGAGCACCCAGACGAAACCCACGCAGACACGGGGAGAATGTGCTAATGCTAGTGTTGCATGTTGGATGTAATGCCCAGACCACAGGCAAGGTTCCCATTTGTCACAGTTAGAATTGGGTTTTATTGTCACATGCATGCAAGAGCAGAAATACTGGAATAAATGAAAAGTGTGCATATTGACTATTCTTGGTGTCATTTTAGATACAAAGTTAAAAAGAAAGAAATATGTTTAAAGTTCAGCATTACTGACATTCTTTAGCTATGGGCATGCAGACACTCCACACTGGCCTTTCCCCACACACTCCTCTGTGCTGGGTCCGATCTCCTTCACTCTGCCATCTTGCTGCCAATTGCCAGAGTCCCTCTCATCAGCTGCCTCACTGTCAACTACTCTCGGCCTCCACGATGTCTCAAAGCTGCCAAGTGCTAGATTTCTGCCCAGCTCATCAGCCACCTCGTCACCAAGCACCAAGGTCTCACTCCAATGCCTCTATGTCAAGTAAGTTTTAAAAAAAGAGGAAACGAGAAAAGAAAAACAGTTTTTTTTAGTTCCAAGCGAGACACTACAAATTGTGATTTATTTGTTCACGCATCCCCTTGTTTTACCACAAGATTAATTTATCAAGGATCCCTTCCCTTATGGATGTCATTCACCCAGAGCCTTAACTTTGCAGATTGAGATTCTGTCTTCCTGACTCTATAACTTTGGTTGAATTGTTTCAGAGGGCATCCTTTAGATGCCCTACTTCCTTTCATTTGGCTGCTAGCTAGCTGCCTCTAGCACTCAGACTGGAGAGTCTTTTACCCATAACATAGGGGTAATTACAGAACAGTCCTTGAACTATAACCTTCACAGCACACTAACACTCAAACTCAGGCTGGTCTATGCTAGTAAGTTCACTCCCATCAACACACTGGCTTTTTAATCCCTGTCCTCGTGTTTTCTTCAAAAGGAAAAGCATGTGTCTGCAGTATGGGGTAGAAATTGCGGAGGGTTGGCTTGCTTTGAGCAGGAGATCATCGGCCCTTCATTATCTTTGTAGATCACCGTCCAGTCTGTTTTGATTTGCATCCCCCATCTTTTGAAGGCCTGTGATTTGAAATTCCCTTTGCATCCACAGATATGACATTCCGAGGCCCGTCCTCTCTCTTAATCCAGAGAGCCACGTATTTTAAATCTGTAGTCAATTTTGGTTGTATCAATCCTCTGCTAAGAAACATGTTTTGGAATGTAGATCCCAGTGTGTTTAAAGTCCTGATTTTTCACAGTGATCCAGGACATGAACCCACAAGATAACAAGGCTAATTTTCAGACCAGACTTGCAGTCGCAAAATACATGGCTTAATTGCTGGATAGAACAGATTCAGGAGAGACAGGAAAAGGGAAGGCAAGAGGAGAGTATTTAAATTCATTAATTTCAACTGTTACAACTCAAATTACAATCAAGTGTATTGGTCTGAATCCTCCACACAATAACAGCTAAAGTTTTATCAATTTTGTCGACAATTGGGGTGGATGCGAAGCACCATTTTGAGCAGCGTAACACTGGTGTGAAGGACGCATGTCAATCATGGTGAGAGAGAGAAATTTCAAGGATGCTGTGGAAGAACATTACCAAGAAGCAGTTTGTGTTACAGGTTGCTCTATGGTTGCTTTGAACCACAAGGTGACACCAGCAGCACTGGTTCAATTCCAGAACCAGCTGAGGTCACTGTGAAGGTCCCACCTTCTCAACATCACCTTCGTCTGAGGTATGATGACTGTCAGGTTAAAGTCACCATCAATCAGCTCTCCCCAGTGACAAAGCCCAACATATGGTCATCTGGGACGATGGCAACTTTACTTTCAGTGTTACTGGCTTCAGTATAGTTTTACTTTGCTGTGTGCACGGACAACAATGTGATCAATGCAAGAACGTTTCAGGGACAGGCCTGCTCCTCTGTTTAATAAAATGACATGAGACTAAAACCGACTAAGTACTGAATACTTCGGGTCAGTCTGACTGAAATTCTGAAGAATTGTAGCGAGGTCCCTGTGACAACTTCAAAGCTTGGCTCTGCCGGTTGACATAAAACACAATGATTCAAGACAACTAATAACACTTATTTAGTGTACATTACACAGTCCTTATGTGCCCCACTTTGCAATTTAACTCCAGGGCAAATTCCCACATGCCTCCTGCAGATTCTTTACTCTCTCACTGAGAGGCCTGGTAGATCGTATGACTTCTCTTCCAAAGCTTGTCCTTGAACAGCAAACCTCCAAAGCCACCTTTCGGGCATTCTGCAAACCCTGCAATGAGGGCAAACATAGTGTGTGCCTCTCTAATTACTTGCTGCACCTACATGTTGACTCCCTGTGTTTCATGTAAAAGGACATGCAAATCCTTCTCAACTCCAAAGTTTCACACATCAATAACAGTGAGAATAGTAATACATGACTCACAAGGTCAGACGTGAACAACAATAACACAACTTTAATTCATTGTCCATGTTCTCCAACACTGCCATGGAAGCCAGAAGCTGCTGCATGTGATCACTGGTTCTTTCAACTCTAAATTAAACATTAACCAGGCTTTCTATAAATTGCCACAAACCCAGGGATGTACTTTGTGACTGGTTCAGCTTCACCTTTTTACCAAACATTAGTATTTTGCTGCACAACTTTAATTCATTGTCCATGCTCTCCAGCACAGCCATGAAAGCCAGAAACTGCTGCATGTGATCACTGATATAACAAGGTGTACAGCTGGATGAACACAGTAGGCCAAGCAGCATTAGAGGAGCAGGAAGGCTGACGTTTGGGCTTAGACCCTTCTTCAGAAAAAAAAAGTTGTTGTTTAAGGACAAGCTTTGAGAATAGGAGTCAAATGACCTGCCAGGCCTCTCAGTGACAGAGTGACGAATCTGCAGGAGGCATATGAAAACTGCCTCTTTCAACTCCACCCATTAAAGAGAGGTATGCAGCTGGAAGATAGGAGAACACTGATCAGATATTTCCTCATTAGCAATACTAAATACAGTTCACAGATAACTTATCTTTCTTCCACGCGGAATGTTATACTTGGCTGCATTCAAATGTAGTTTCCTGCTGTTTTTCTAAGTTCTAAATTGTTCCCCCAATGCCCTCTGCCCTGAGCATGTGAGTATCAGTAAATGGTGTGGCGATAATGTGAGATATGTAATTGGATTGGGAACAGTGCAGAGGAGGAGTAATTGAAGTGGGGACGGTGCAGGGGGCTTTTGAATAGTGTGGGGGAAGATGTTAGTTGGGATGGGACTTCAAGGGGGTGGGAATAATTGGAGTGGAGAAAGGGCATGGAAGGGAGTAATGAAGTGCAGACAGCGCAGGAGAGGGAGGAATTAGAGTGGGGACAACACAAGGAAGTGGGCTGTTAGAGTGGGGACAGTGCAGAGGACTGGTATTGGAGTGGGAACAGAGCAGGGCGGGGGGAGCTGTAGATAGGATGGTGCACAGGAGTTGGAATTGGAGTGCAGGATACAGGTTTAATGGAATGGGCACAGTGCAGGGGAGGAGACTATTAGAGTGAACATGGTGTAGGAGAGGAGATAATATGAGTGGGAACAGTACAGTGAGGATGATAGTTGGAGTAGGGACAGTGCAAGGTACAGAGTTAATGGAGTGGGAAAGTTCAGGGGAGGGGGTTGTTGGATTGGGGATGGTGCAGGGGATGGGGTAATTGACTGGGGCCAGTGCAGCGGGAGAGAATTATAGTGAGGACGGGGCAGGGAGGCAGTAACTGGAGAGATAGACAGTGCAGGGTAAGGGAAAAATGAAGTAAGGACAGTGCAGTTGAGGGGTAATTAGAGTGGGCAATGCAGTGGAGAGAATAACTGGGGAATAGACAAGACAAGGGTGGGGCAACTGATGCAGTAATTGTGGTGGGGGGGCACAGAGGGGAAGAGCAGAAGAGAGGCTAACTGAAATGGAGACAGTACAAATAGGGGGTAATTTGAGAACAGTGCAGGGGAAAGATAGTCCAGAGTGGGGGGGGTGGGACATTGCTGGTATTAGGTAGAGCACCACACATGCATACGCTCACAGAATTAATAGATAAATGAATAAACCAAAAGGAGCAGCAGCTATTTTTAATCAAGATAGTGCTGTCATTCGTACTCACGTGGTCAAAGCATGAGAGCATCCACAGCAATTATTAATACTCTTGATCATAAAAAGTTTAAATAATTTATGATGTAGAACCACCAACATAACTGTATCATATTGGTCCCATCATGTCTGCACCTTGTTGACGCCATGGAAAGCCAAGTCCAGCAGAGAGTTCAGAGGCTTTGGGAGATGCAGACAGACTTGCACACCATCAATTCAGCCACATGGTGCTGAGCATCAGCAGTGAGGTGATGGGGAATGAGAGGACTTGACCTCACTCTAGTGGCCCCTTCCTCTTGAGGAGACAGAGTTCGACCAACAGGCACACAGATAGAGGATTGACCTACACACAGCCACCCACCACACAGCTCCACAACTCACTCCAAAGTCTCCTCTAACCCCACTACAGGAGTACAGAGCCCCTCCGCCTCCAACCTGCCTGTGATCCCCAATCTTGTGGAAGCTGAAACTAAAAAGAGTGAGTCTGCAGCTGGGCAGGACACTCAGCACCGCTCGCCCTTCCGGCCACAAACTCCTCAGGAAGTTGCAAAACCTCAAGGCCAGCATGATTCACAATAGGACAGGCTTGCTCCATCTGAGCTGTGATCTCCAGAACTTCACCTTGTTGTAGGAAATAAAAACTTCTGAGGGGCCTTAGATTCCATGGATGACACTTGTAGATTGAATCTCACATTTGTAATTATTTTGATGCTTTAAATCAACATCTGTCTGGTTGTTTTTTAGATACAGCTGCAAGAATGAAGCTACAGTGGCTTCCATTCCTTACCACCTTATGATCAAACCCTGTCTGAAGCAGTGCCACTCTTTCCTGAATGACAATTTACGTAACATGTTGTCACTGTTGAATATCGAAACGTGAGAAGTTGTAAAGACTTCAAACAAATGTGAACATTTTATCTTTTACTAAACAAAAGGGAAAAGTAAGAAGGAAAAGAAGCAACATTTGCTTTTGATAGTACACGTTGGCTGCTTTTGGAGCAACAACTAATTTCAAGGGAATGAATTACATCTTCATTCACCTTTGATCTATTGGAAGTCGGAGTCAATTAAGCTCTACCTGGGTTGTTGCTGCAACACTCTGCCACTATGAAGATGATATCATAGTGAAGGTATGTTCCTCCTATTTCACGTCCTTATCTTCCTCCTTGAAACTCTGTTACTGCTCTCAAAGCTTTTTCAGCATTTGTCACTCCACATTTTTCCCTTCTCTAGTCATGCAGAGCACAGGATGCAAAGACTATGTGGCACACCCTGTCTGAGGTATATACAAAGCCTATGCCAGGGCAATCCAAATATCAGACCCTCATCTTCAGAAGATTATTGTCTTCACACAGTGTAGCAGCCTGACCCTGATGGAAGTATGAGCTCCATTGTATCTACGATAACAAGATGCTGCTTGTCCTGCTGTGTTCATCCAGCGCCACAGTTTGTTATCTTGGGTTCTCCAGCATCTGCAATTCCCATTATCTCTCCATTGTATCTACGCTTGGTCTCAATCACGGAGTTGTTTAATGACCATCAGCCATGATCAGAGAGAATAGCTACTACCTCGTAGTAGCCACTGTTTTCAGGAAGGGACCTCTCTGGCCCTTGAAAAGAAGCAAGAACCTGAGAGATATCAAGGATATAGGCAACTTCCAGCGTACCTAATGCAGACCTCTAAGATGTGGTACTGATGATCACAGATGACATGGAACCTTTACCATTTAATGAATTCAGATGCATTAAGCTTTGGTGCTCTCTCTCTGGCTGCAGCATTGATTTCATTACACGGAGACATAACAAAGCGGTGAGATCTTACAAAAACTGCATCAGTTACAGTCATGATCTATTTGTGGGTTGAGGTATCAATTGGAGGTAGCCAATTACACAACATTAAGCCCTACTCTTACATCAATGACTATTGGAATCAAATGGACACCTATCCCTTCAAGTCACACCTGTCACAAGTCATGCTCCAATAAATGACACATTCCTGTAACAGTGTCCCATGACATCTTCATTTGATGGCAGCACCATACTTTGCTCATCTGCAGGTAATGGCAGTCAGGCTTGTACAGTCTTGGCTTTCAGGACCTCCTTTGCAGCCTCAAGCGCCTTCTGAGGAGGCTTCTGCTATGACTTCTTCAGGTGGAGGCTGTTACACTGCTGCTGGAGTTTGCTGCTGATCTGGGGGGTGGCTGTCGCTGTTGGACCTCCTCAATTTCTGTTTGTCTCGGTTGAACAGCAGCCACAGCTCCGAGGATCCATTGGGAATGTTCCCAATGACCCTATGTGGGAATCAAACAGCTCCTCAGTATGTGACTAGGCAGCAGTCACAAGCAGACATGAATGAGACATTACAATAGGCCTTGATATGTTAGGATATGGAAGCCACCATCTGGGAGGGCTGAAGGGTGCCTCTACATGGACCGCCTACATATTAGGCCTTAATTAGATGTGTGCACCACGAGTCATGTCATGCAAATACACTAAAATTGGGCGCACAGATTATTGAAACATTCCTCTCTCCACCATGACGTCAATATCACCCAAAAAAAGCAGCATTTCATATAAGAGCAAGTTCTGACACACATCCAGTGTGACCCAAGGGGAAAACAGCTCCACACCCTTGTGTACCCTGAGAAATTTTGGTACGTGTTCGGGACTTGTTGACTGCGATGATACTTTAAATGTCACCTGCGCTCACCCATTTCTGAAGAAGGGTCATGACCCGAAATGTCAATTTTCCTGCTCCTCTAATGCTGCCTGGCCCACTGTGCTCCTCCAGCTCCACACTGTGTTATCTCTGACTCCAGCATCAACAGTTCTTACTGTCCCACCTGTGATCAGTTGTGTTCCACAAACATTAATTAGGAATAATTTGTAATGATCAATGACACAGGCAGGAATATGTGTGGCTAGAATTGTAATGTAAATAGGTGTTAACACATGAGGTGCACATGCTGAATTTTGGGATTGCAGATTATTTCAATGCTGAATCTGAGTGCCTGACTAATGCAATTGCCTCACACTGCATACAAATAGAGCCTACCATTGCAGATAAACCAAAAACATATTCCACCCAATCTGGGTGTGCTTGCAGATACTTTTCACGTTTATTATGCAGTTGAGAATCAGATGAAAATGGAAGGCTTTCCATACTGCTCTCGAGAAACTGAGTTGTGGACTCCACCTGTTATTCTAGGTACCACCCATCAACTTTCGTGCTCCTTTCTGTATTGCAAACCCCTTCAGCTGCATCAGGTTTAAGAACCACACACCCAACCTGGCATTCCACCCAAACACTTTTTCTTAAAAAAAAAAATCATCTCCCCACTTAATGTCCTGAGCTCTGAGCCTAATACATGGCAATGCCTCACATCATGATGCAATGTCCTCCTCATCAAAGCCAAGTTGCTGGCGACTATTCCCCCAACCCAAAGTATCCTGTGGCTTTTCACACTATATGAGCTCACAGTCTTAAATGTAGAGTTTCCCCTGACACAGTGATTATCTCATTTGCATCTCAGCATTTTCTGTCCAGTCTCCACACTTGACTTCCTCAATTGCCCCACTACAGTCCTGCTGGTAATATTGACCCCACCCTTAGCAGTCAGTAGACAAACTCCCGGTACCAACCTTGGTCAGCTCCTCAAATTGCACTGGGAGGACAGTTCCGACAGATGATGGGTTACATTTCTGACTTATTTCTGTGCCCCTCTCCCACTGACATACCGGTAATCCGCAGATTGGATGGAGTGATTCTGTGTCAGAGGTGCTGTCTTTTGGATATGATGTTAAAATGAGAATCCATCTTCAAAAGGGTTAGCAATATTTGAGAATGAGTAACACTGCAGTAAAGAGAAACAGAATGTTAGTTATAAGGGATCAGTAATTAATAGGAATACAGGATATCATATGAAGTCACAATTGAGGGTTCAGAGTGAGGAAAATCAGGAAGGGGCTGGTGAGGAATTTGGAAAGCTGGAGTAAATGCAAACTATGTCGCTCCACTTATTCCGAGTGAAGAATCTTAGCTGTTCTTCTTTTTCATATTTGTATCTTAACCTTACAAAATTGACTTTGTACCAGGATTCCCAAATGGCTTGTGATCTTATAGAACAGAAGTTCTGAATGTGAAATCAACAATTATCCTGGTGCATCAGCAAGTTAGAAAAAACCCAAATGTATTTTTCATTCCAAGGTACATCAACCTAAAGTGAGTGCTGTTGCAAAAATTGTGATGACGACGAACTTTGGGCTAAATACCCACAAAGAAAAATGTTGTATTGTATCATTGTTCAGCAAATTCTGTAAGAGACCGCGTATTTTTTGTTTTTTGGAAACTTTAAACTGAAAGTTGGACTGCCAGAACTGAAATATGGAGAGTCTTTCAATTTGAAAATTAAATCTTAGATATTGTTGAACTGTGCAATACAATGCTTTTTTTGCACTGTTATAAGAAGGTGAATTCAAAACTGAACAGCTCTGAGGATCTTTCTAATTAAGGGAATTATACTTGATAGTGGCCCTCTGATTGGTCGAAATGCAACATTTTAAGAAGGTTAAGCCAAGAACAGCAAGTGTGGAAGAAAGATAAAGGGCCTGCAAACTGAAAGTACCCATTTCTCTCTCTCTCTCTAACTCTCTCTCGCTGTGGGGTAATGAAAGAAAAACCAGGAAAGTTTAGAAGAAATAATCTGTACAAAAAAAAATCCATGTTCTGGTTGTGAGTTTGCTCGCTGAGCTGGAAGGTTAGTTTTCAGACGTCTCAACACTTTTTTTTATTTGAAAAAATGTAATTTATTCATAGGATGTACAAAAAAATAAAACATTGATACACCTACCCAGTCACGCAAGGCGTTCTGGGTTACCCGGGGGTACGTACACCAACTAAAGGAAAGGAAAACAAAGAAGCAAAAAAAACAAAGCAAAGAAAATACCCCGGCAGTCGTCACCCGGCACAGTCCCTGTTGGCCCCTGACCAGTTGGGGAAGGCGCCAGCTGGGCCCAGTTACCGGATAGGGTTCTTTTTTCTATTCTGGACGAGGGGTTTCATACGGTGGTCTTTCCCCACCGCGCCTTGGCGGCGGCTGCCCCAAGCTTTAGTGCGTCCCTCAGCACGTAGTCCTGGACCTTGGAGTGCGCCAGTCTGCAACACTCGGTTGGGGTCAGTTCTTTCAGCTGGCAGACCAGCAAGTTGCGGGCAGACCAAAGAGCACCTTTCACTGCATTGATGGTCCTCCAGGCGCAGTTGATGTTGGTCTCGGTGTGCGTCCCGGGAAACAGCCCGTAGAGCACGGAGTCCCGCGTCACGGAACTGCTCGGGACGAACTTTGACAAATACCACTGCATCCCCCTCCAGACCTCCTGCGCATAGGCACACTCCAGAAGGAGGTGATTGACAGTCTCGTTCCGCTCCCCCCCCACCCACCCCACCACAGCTGCCTCGAGGGCAGCGTGCGGTGGCACAGAGATTCCAGGCATGCATAAAGGATCTCACTGGCAGAGCCCCTCTCACCACCAGCCAAGCAATGTCCTTGTGCTTGTTTGAAAGTTCTGGCGATGAGGCATTCTGCCAAATGACTTCGGCAGTCTGCGTGGGGAACCACACAACGGGATCCACCCTCTCCTTTTCCCGCTGAAGGGTCTCGAGGATACTACATGCTGACCACTGCCTGACGGCCTTGTGGTCAAAGGTGTTTCCCTTCAAAAATTTCTGCACGAAGGACAGGTGGTACGGGACGGTCCAACTACTCAGAGTGTTCCACGGCAACGAGGCCAGGCCCATCCTTCGCAACACCAGGGACAGGTAGAACCTCAGGAAGCAGTGACACTTGGTGTTTGCGTACTGAGGATCTATGCACAGCTTCATGCAGCCACACACAAAGATAGCCGTCAGGGCGAGGGTGGCGTTCGGTACGCCCTATCCCCCGTTTTCCAGGTCTTTGTACATGGTGTCCCTGCGGACCCGGTCCATCCTCGACCCCCAAATGAAGTGGAAGATGGCCCGGGTGACCGCAGCGGCGCAGGTCAAGGGAATAGGCCAGGCCTGCAACACGTACAACAGTACCGAAAGCCCCTCGCACCTGACAACCAGGTTCTTACCCGCGATGGAGGGGGACCGGAGCGCCCACCTGCCCAGCTTCTGCTTCAGTTTGGTGATACACTCCTCCCAAGTCTTAGTGCACACCCCAGCTCCATCGAACCAAACACCCAGCACCTTCAGGTAGTCTGTCCTGACGGTGAAGGGGATGAAGGAGCGGTCGTCCCAGTTCCCGAAGAACATGGCCTCGCTCTTACCCCTATTGACTTTGGCACCCGAGGCCAGTTCAAACTGGCCGCAGATGTCTAACAGCCTACTCACCGACCGACGATCGGTGCAGAAGACGGTGACGTCGTCCATGTACAGGGAGGTCTTGACCTGAAGGCCTCCGCTGCCTGGGATAGTCACGCCCTTCAGGCTCACGTCCTTCCTGATGGATGCGGCGAAGGGCTCCACACAGCACACGAACAAGGCAGGAGAGAGCGGGCAGACCTGCCTGACTCCAGATCTGACGGGAAAACTGTCCAATTCCCACCCGTTGATCAAGACTGCGCTAACGATGTTGGTGTAGAGCAGCCGGATCCAATTGCGGATGCCCTCCCCGAACCCCAATTTGGAGAGGACGTCCCTCATGTAAGCACGAGAGACCCTGTTGAAGGCCTTCTCCTGGTCCAGGCTGACAAGGCAGGTGTCCACCCGCCTGTCCTGCACGTAGGCGATCGTATCCCTGATGACCGCGAGGCTCTCAGCGATCTTCCTGCCCGGCACAGCACAGGTTTGGTCAGGGTGAATCACCGACTCCAGGACAGACCTGACCCGGTTGGCTATGACCTTGGCCAGGATTTTGTAGTCCACGTTCAATAGTGAAATGGGACGCCAATTCTTAATTTCTTCCCTCTCCCCCTTCCTCTTGGAAATGAGGGTGATGATGCCCTTCCTCATGGACTTGCACATTTCCCCTGCCCGAAGCGCACTATTGTACACCTCCAGCAGGTCCTGGCCAACCAGGCCCCACAGAGCGGAATACAGCTCGACCGGTAAGCCGTCGCTTCTGGGAGTCCTATTCCTCTCCAAGGACTTGAGGGCTCTGGTCAGCTCGTCCAGGGATATCGGCCGGTCCAGCCACTCCCTCGTGCCGTCATCTAAGACCTCCGTGATAGACGACAGGAACGACTCGGAGGCTGTGCTGTCCGTGGGCTTCGTGTTGTACAGTCCGGCATAGAAGGATCTGCTGATCCTCAAAATGTCGGGCCGAGACGACGTCACCGAGCCGTCGTCCTCCTTCAGCCGGCTAAGCTCAGAGCTCTCTTTGTGCACCTTCTGAAAGAAGGAACGCGAGCACGTCTCGTCCTGCTCCACGGAGCAGACCCTGGACCGGAAGATTATCCGGGAGGCCTTCGCGGCGTAGAGTGAGGCTTGCTGGCCCCTCACCTCGCGGAGGTCCTCCGTGACATCGACCCCCATCAACTGCAGAAGGAGCAGGTTCTGCACCCTTTTCTGGAGTCGCGACAGCTTTCCCCACCTCTCTCTTGCCTTCTGAACACCCTTGAGGACAAAGAACCTCTTGATGTTCTCCTTCACCGTCTCCCACCAGTCGCCTGGAGACTCAAAGAGGGGTTTCACGGTTCTCCAGCCGGCGTACTCCCTCTTAAGCTCCTCGACGTTCTCTGGGGTCAACAGAGTCGTGCTGTGCTTCCATGTCCCCTTGCCGGCCTGCTGGTCGTCCTGTAAGTGACAGTCAGCCAGCAGGAGGCAGTGGTCAGAGAAGAACACCGGCTCGACGGCGGTGGACCTGACCGAGAACGTCTGTGACACAAACAGGAAGTCTATCCTTGAGCGAATAGACCCGTCTGGCCGCGACCAGGTGTACCTCCGCTGCGCTCCGTCTGCAGGGGTGCTGAAGATGTCGAGCAGCTTGGCGTCCTTCACCGTGCCCATCAGGAATCTGGACGTGACGTCCAGTTGACTCCCCCCACCCGCTGTCCCCACGCTGGATCTTCCATCTGCATCGATGATGCAGTTGAAGTCTCCGCCTAGGATGACCGGCCTGGACGTAGCCAGCAGGGGTGGAAGCCGCTGCAGGACGGCCAACCGCTCACTCCGGACTGCTGGGGCGTACACGTTGATCAGCCTCAGGGGACCGTTCCTGTAGGTGACGTCAGCCACTAGGAGGCGCCCCCCCACCACATCCTGAACTTGAGAGGTGGTGAAGTTGCGCCCCTGCAGCAGAATAGCCAGGCCCGAGGAGTGACAGTCGTTACCCCCCGACCAGATCGAAGGCCCACAGGTCCAGGCGCCGGACCATTTCCCGTACCTGCCGAGGTGCGGTATCCTGCACTCCTGCAGAAAGAGGAGGTCTGCCCTGATGGTGTTCAGGTAGGCCAACGTGGACACACATCTCGCGCTTGACTTGACACTGCGCACATTAATGCTCGCAACACGTACCCCCATTGTGGGCAGTGACCGCAGTACCCTCCCCAAGTCCAAGGTCCAGCCCCCCCATCTGTCCCTTCATGCCCATTGCCCGAGCTAACTGCTGGACGCTCTCTGGGCTCAGGAAACCGTCCGTGCTGCCTTCCGGGTGGCGTCCCCCCGTCAGGGGTGCGGAGGCAGGAGGGTCCGGCTCCGGGTCAGGCTGGGGATGCGCTGTTTCCTCCTTCCCGCCTGGAAGTTCCGGGGGGCCCTCCAGTGCTCCAGCGGCACTTGACTGGGTGTCGGAGGGAGCCTCAGGACGCCTCCCGTCACCTGGAAGCGGGCTGCTGCCTTCCTTCTCCCTTGAGATCTTTAACTTCTGCTTCGGGTGGGCCCTCTCTGAATCCCCCTCGTCAGAGGAGCTCTTATAGCCCCCCTGTAGCTGCCTCTTCCCGCCTGATGGTTGCGGTTCCTGGGCCCATCAACGCACCTTCCTCCTCACTTTCCGGACTGTTGTCCACTCCCCTGGGTCGCCTGTCGCCGCCTCCATCGACTCCGGGTTGTCGGGGGGGATCGGAGCCTGCAGGGGTGCTTTGCTGGCCTCGGGCCCATCCTGCATGGCCTGGCCCTCCTGCACATTAGTGGGGTCCTTGCTGGGCCCTGGTGCCTTCCTCTTCTCCGGGGTGGCTGGCCCCGCATTGTCCCTGCTGGTGACCTGGGTGTAGGTGGTCCCCCGCTGTGGGCATGCCCTATAGAGGTGGCCCGCTTCCCCGCAAAGGTTGCAGCTTTTCTCTTGTGGGCAATCCTTTGCAAGGTGTCCCTCCTCCCTGCAGATGGTGGCTTTGCAGTCGGCCGCCACGTGACCTGACCTACCACAGGCGTGGCAGACTTCAGGTTGCCCTGCATAGGTCAGGTAGCCCCTGCTCCCGCCGATCGCGAAGCTGGATGGTGGGTGTACGACATTCCCATCCGCGCCCATCCTCAGCGTCACCTTGACCTGCCTCTTACTCGTCCAGATGCCAAAGGGGTCCATGATGTCACTTAGGTCCCCTTCCACCTTCACAGACCTTCCGAGGAAGGTCAGGACATCAACTGCTGGCACATGTGGGTTGTACGTGTGTACAGTCACCATACGGCTCCTCTGCGCTGGCATCACAAACAGCAGGACAGCGGTCAATACAGAGAGGGGGCCCTCACCTCCTTTCTCCTTGAAAACTTCCAGGAAGTGCTCGCAAAGCTTGGCACTCCTGAAGGTCACATCGTAAAAACCTCCTCCGGGGAAATCCTGCAGGCAGTAAATGTCCACAGCAGCGAACCCACAACAGTCCAACAGGACCCTCTTCACGAAGAAGGTGCGGTCCACAGGTGCACCTACATCCACCTTCTTTACAGAAACACAGATGGTGTTCCAGACCCCCTGACCTGGGGCACGAGCACTTGCCGCAGCCATCGTTGCAGGTTGGCTGCTCCCCTGAACCAGCGTTAGGCCGAAGCCAGCATTAAGATCCACTGGTCGCAAGGGTGCACAGCCAACCTGACGTTCTCCTTTCACCTCCAAGTCAGCACTCTCCTCCTCTCGGTCCACAAGAGAGTGGGTCTTTATTTTGTTCCAGATGTAAGCTGGTTCACTGAGCTGGAAGGTTCGTTCCCAGATGTTTTGTCACCATTCTAGGTAACATCATCAGTGAGCCTCCAACAAGGCACTGGTGTTTTGTCCGGCTTTCTATTTATCTGTTTAGGTTTCCTTGGGTTGGTGATGTCATTTCCTGCATTGGTGATGTCATTTCCTGTTCTTTTTCTCAGAGCATGGTAGATTGGCTGCATATTCACCTGATCAACCTTTGAATTGAAGGACAATGATCATCCTATAGTCAACAGCATATCATCATTGCAACATCAACAGGACTGTGACCAAAATATCTTTCCACCTGGTAGTCTGGACTCTTGATCATCAGAATTTTGGTTATCCTGTCTACATTAATTTCCATCCTTAATAAATGTATTAAACTGTGTTAAGAGACACTTTCTGTCTGTCTTCATTGTGATTGAGTGTTTGTGCATTCAGGGTTTTTCCAGCTACAGTTTGAGTTGCATAGTTACAGGTTAGAATTTTTTTCCCCTGTTAAACTACATAATAATCCAGAGATATTTCACACAGAAGAAAAATCAGATGTGAATTTCTTCTGTCCTGAGTCGCAGTCAGCCAGGCAGATTAGTCACTTTGGTCAGCTCATTGGAATTTGATGTATTTATACATTTGTGACAGTTTGTGGGCAGCGGGCACAACTCTCAGCGCACTCTTACGAGTTAAGTCATGGTAATGTTTGCAGCCATGCATGTCACAAATTTTAATACAATTGTTAAGCTATTTTATTGCGCTGACAGTTTGCTGCCATTTAAGAGAACGGAAAATGATTTATCAGACTTGCCAAGTTCAAACAGCAAAGCACTAAGATTGAAAATTAAAACTGAAATGCTATGATGTGTTTTAACATTTGCAATTCAGTTGCTGGACTTTGTTACACTGGCAAAAACTAACCTTTAAATTTTCAGATTTCATTTCTGAATATGTACTAACTTTAGCAGCATTTGCCTTTATTGTGCTCATTTGTCCTAAGGCTTCTCATGTACTTCAGGCTGCAGAAAAGAATTAAAATAAACACTCAACTGAGTTTAACAGTAGTCAACTAAAAAAGCCAATTCAGGACTTTCAGAATATCATATGCAATCTTCATTACATTAACTTCTCTTCAACTGCATACTGACTATAAGATGCTGCAATGTCACCAAACAGGTGCTGGGTCTTAGATGGATATTAAAACTATTAAGATGGAATGTTATTGGTAATTCCAATAGGAAACCGCAGCTGCAGTAATGGGCACAATTCTTTTGTTTCAGTATGAATGACCAAGTCTGCTGGTAATTGGAAAACAATTTGTTATTTGCTCATCAATTTAAATCCAGTTGGCTTTTACAACACAGTATTTGGCAGTTTTTGCATTCCTGCCGGAAAGCTTGCCATCCTAATGGACGCACAGGTGCTGAGTATTAAATGCAAAAACAAGCAAGCTCCCTCAGAATGATGGATCCAAAGCCTACACAAAATTCATATCTGGTTTTAAAACATGACTTCCCAAAAATCTCAAATTTGTATTGAAATTAAAAATTGCAACCATTATTGGGTGGCTGGCAGACTCTACCCTGACATTGTCGAGGAATGAGGCACCATTTTTAGTACAGGCACTTGCTGTACTACAATACTCAGCTCTGCGTATGTGATGGGACAACCCAGAGGTCACATTTGCCTCATCTCCCAGCAATTTGGATAAACGGCATTTTGTCCTCATTATGTCGTTGATCCTTCCAGATCACTCTCACACTAACACCATCATAACCTTTACAATCTCTCCAACATTACAATCTCTCCCACAATGAGAACAAGAACTACCACTGGGATCATTTAGGTTTCACCAAAGTTCTTTCCTCAATCTGTCAGTTTGGTTCAGCACACTTGCTTGCCCAGGTCTGATGCTTATGGTTCCAACTACTAACTGAGTAAATAGGAATATTAACAACGCAAGGTAAAACAAAATCCAGCATGCACAAAATCTTTTATCAGAATGTTCAATATTCTTTATTTTCATTAATACTGACACAATCATTGTCTTTACACATATATACAGAAACTAATGCTGGCAAAACTGCCAAGTTACTGATGACCTAAGGGAAAGGTATAGATGACATAAAAGATACGCTAAACAAGTTGGAAAGAAACTCAAGAAATCATATAAAACTGAAATAACTATCATCCATGACTGAAACATTCCAACATATAAATGCACAAAAATGTTACTTGATTTTTTAAAATTAGAGAATCCCGTTGCCTGCCCCTTGGGCATGTCGTGTCCTGTCCAAATTGTTTTAACCTGCCATCTAAAAGGGAGTCTTCAGAACTTGTCCGAACAAATATAAAAAAGACACCAAAAGCTATGTTCAATTCCTAAATAAGTTTGAAAAGTGAACACGAGTCAGAGGTGGAAGCTGTCAGGGGTGAGAATTCTTTGTATCCACATGACTGTAGCACATATTGTATCCAATAACATTGTCTGCAGCTGACAACTTGGTGATGCCTTAGACAAGTTCCAGCTTGTCAGGATTTTTGTTACAAGTTGCTTAGTTTACTTTTAAGCCGCTTTACTTAATTTAGCAAGACAGAACCTGACTGAAAATCATTGGACAGGTTCCCAAGTTAAAAAGCACATCAAAAAATACAGCCAGTCCTAGTCTCAGGAACTGAACTAGGGAAAACTGATTAACTTACTCACCTGAGCAACCAATCAAGGCTATGGCAACAGGTAATGTATCTGTTTGATTTAAGGCATATTGATATTTCTTTATTGAACAGTGAAGACAATCCCATTATCAATATTCATAATCAGTGAAAATATTTCACAACATTTATCGAGGATATACACCAATGGCAATCATTATCAAAACCATAAGGAAAGTCCAATACATGGAATCAACACTATACATGTGCAACATTATGAAGAGACAAGCAGTTCAGGTCGCTCTGTGAGCCCGTTCCCCCATTCAATGTTGTCTTGACGAATCTGCAGTTTAACTCTAAATACTTGGTTTAGTGCCAAATACCTGAATAGGAAGGGTTCAGAGGGTATGGGCCAAATGCAGGCAAAAGGGACTAGATTATTATAGGAGAGCTGGTCGGCATGAATGAGATGAACCAAAGGGTCTGTTTCCCAGATGTACACCTCAACATTTCTACCTTAATCGTTTCAGCTAATAAAAACATTCTGAAGCCCTGTTTAAAACTGCTGTTTGCAGATATGAATTCCAAAATTCTACCATCCTTTGTAACTGGAAGTGTTTCCTAATTGCACTCCTGAAAGGATTGACTCTAATTTTTATACTGTGCTTGTTAGTCCTGAACCCTGCCAACTGATGCAAATGAGCTTCTACCAATCTATTCTATGTTTTCCCATAAATTTCATTGTGATTAGCTCGGTTGGCTGGATGTCTGCTTTGTAATGTAGAGTGACAAGAACATTGTATCTAGGTACAGGTGACTGTATATTAAATAAATCTATGGGTACCAGAGTGACAAAAGCAATATTGTTCATTCCTGCACCAGTTGAGGTTAATGAGAAGGATTCTTCTCAACATCTCCCCTCACCTGAGGCATGGTGATCCTCAGGTTAACTGACCACCAGTCATCTCACTCTGATGAGACAGCAGTTCTAAGGCTTGGCACAACTCTGGCAATTTTACCATTACAGGCATTCTCAAAGTCCATTGGTATAACACACCCCTGGTTCACTACTTTAGCTACCTCTTCAAAGGAGTCGATGAGATTCATCCAGACCTGTAAAAAAATTAGTGTCTGTCTGTATTGAGATGACATTTTTCAAGATCTTTATCAAAACTCAGCAGATTGTCACGTCTGATCTGAGGTTGTTCGGTTGACCCCTGCCGACCTTCACCTTCATTGCACCATGAGGTTTCATGAACATCATTTGACTTGCGCACTTTGGGCGGCACGGTGACTGCAAGGATTTTAAATGGCAGGTTAAAACAATTTGGACAGGACACGACATGCCCAAGGGGCAGGCAATGGGATTCTCTAATTTTAAAAAGTCAAGTAATGTTTTTGTGCATTTATATGTTGGAATGTTTCAGTCATGGATGATAGCTATTTCAGTCTTATATGATTTCTTGAATTTCTTTCCAACTTGTGGTTAGCACTCCTGCCTCACATTACCAGGCACCTGGGTAGAATTCCAGCCTCGGATGACTGTCTGTGTGGAGTTTGCACATTCTCCCCTTGTTTGCGTGGGTTTCCTCCGGGTGCTCCGGTTTCCTCTCACTGTCCAAAGACGTGCAGGTTAGGTGGACTGGCCATGTTAAATTGCCCATAGTGTTCAGGGATGTGTAGATTGGGTGATAGGGGTATGGGTCTGGGTGGCATGCTCCGAGGGTCAGTGTGGACTTATTGGGCCTAAGGGCCTGTTTCCACACAGTAGGGATTCTACGATTATCAGTTTATTCTTAATAATTGACGCTAACAATGCCCCCATAACATAATAAAGTTAACTGGCTTACAATCGTCTGATTTCCCTCTAATAACTTTTTTAAATAACAAAGTGTCTGGAACCATGTTTGAACCAAAAATAGTATTTTAGGAAATAGACATCACCTGATAGATTGTAGCAAAGGTAGCTACATCAATCTCACCTTTAAATTCTTTTAAAACCCTGGGAAGGAAACTATGCTGTCTTACGGAGCTGTAGGATCATTAATTTCATTGACACCATGTCAATGTTTTCTGAGAGACATTCTGACCTTTTTCTTTTCCTGTAAAATGGTACAAAACTAATTACTTGGCTTGTACATATCTCCTTATCTCCAATGACAACATCAGTTACCAGCTTTCAAACCTTCCACGTAAGATGAGGCTACCATCTTTTACCCATCAGAATTTTGATATGTTTCGCATTTGTATGTCTTGCATGTTTCCATATTGTCAAACTTTTAAAAAAAATTCACAAGAAACACAGATCAATTATAATTCCTATTCATCTATCGCAGGATTATATCTATCCCATTGTAGCAGTAGGAAGGTTCAGCTTTAAGATCCTTGCAGCATTAAAATACCCGACCTGAGGCAGAAACTCCCCGATTTTATTTTCTATTTTAAAAACTACTTGATTTAGCACTGGTTGATGCCTATAATAAAAAATTACACTTCAAAATTGCAGGCACCAGATATCCTTTGAGATGTGCTGAAGTAACCCGTGTGTTTCTTTCTGGTTTGTAATGTTCCTAATCAAGATAAAGCAATATCTATGTTCCTGATCAAAGCGTTTGAGAGATTTTTTAATTGACCTGGTCAGAGATGTTAATACACTCCTCTGGACAGGTGGGATTTAAACCCGGGTCTCCCAGCTCAGAGGTATGGATACTACCAAGTGGTTTTGAAGCTTTTCACTTTGCAGTGTTTTTATGATCCCACGCTATGTGTGAGGCCCAGAACCGATACATCGACCGTATCAGTAAGATATGTAATCAATATCGATTGAAATCTATCCTTTTAATGAAAGATAAATGTTTCTATAATTCGGCCCACCTCATAACATCCAACTAATTGTGACTCGCTCGGCAAATACGACATTTTCTTCTGCCCTTTTGCATGTTTCTAAACGGGCCAGCTTTGAGAATTTATACAGCAATGTACTTTGTGATTCCGGATTCCGAGTCAGTAATTATGTTTGAACTGATTCTATTTATAAAACATTCCAGGCCCAGCCTTCACCCACACAAAATGGCGCTGTGGCCCAGCGCGCGTGCGGCCTTTCCCGCCAGGCCGGGCACATGCGCGGCAGTTCGGAAAGCCCGCACGCTCCAGCTGCTCAGCGGAGGACACTCTGCCCATCAGCACTGTGTGCTGCCATGCTACTGCAACCATTTCATGTCATCATTCAGGTAACTCACCATCTTGTTTCCTTTGCTTAGGGTCTCAGCTGCTGCTGCTCTGCTGGATTTCCAATGGGTAAAAAGATCTATTGTTTTTATCTCAGCGTCCGTCCCCACATACACCTCTGTCAAGTCTTCCCTTAAAAAGCTTTATCTGAAAAAGAAACTGGGCTTTTCCAAGTTTGACGCTGATCCTCCTCTCCCATGAGCCTCAATTTTGTTCACCGGCTTTTCATGTGGTACTTTTATCCTATTTTCATAACATCTCTTGGCCAATGTTCTTTTCCTCTTCACTGTACCTCACAAGTTATAGTTCTCACTTTAAAAATGTACTTGAGAGACATCATGCACCTTCCTTTCCCTGTTTCATTATGTTTTTGATCTTCTCCATTGAAGGAGCATTGACTTTCTCACTTATTGGTTACAAACCTGAACCTGAATCTGCACTTGAATATGAATGTTCACTCGCTCTTGCAGATCGTTCATTGTTTGTCACCATTACTTATGACATGTTTATCACTCTTACCTTGACCAACCTCATTGCCCAGCAGCAGATCCAGCCATGTTCCCATACTGAGGTACTGTACCTGCTTTATCCCCACAGCCACTGATCCCTTTACTCCCAAGTGTGATGTTCAACTCCTAATAAAACTATGCAATGTTTTGCACTCAACCACTTTCTGTGGTAGTGAATTCCACAGCTCAGCACTCTCTGGGTGGAGAAATCTCTCCTCACCTCAGCCTGAAATAACCTACCCTGTATGTTTAGATGGCGACCCCTGGTTCTGGACTCCCCAGCTATCATGCAAATGTAGACAATAAGAACAGGAGTAGACCATTTAACCTCTCAAACCTACTATGCCATTCAATACGATTGTGGCAGATCATCAGGCTCAGTGCACCCACCCTTGATCCTTTACCCACCAGAGCTATATCTACCTTGGAGCAAATTACTGCGGATGCTGAAATCTATGCTGAAAACAACAAATGCTGGAGATCACAGCAGGTCAGACAGCATCAACGGGGAGAGAGCAAGCAAACATTCTGAGCCTAGATGAGCCTTCATCAGAGCTGAAGTGATGTGCATTCATGCAATGGTTGGTGGGGTCTGTGAAAGTGGTGGGTGTAAGGTGCTGGTGGAGAAAGGGTGTTGATGGTTACCTGATTGAAATGTGAGAATGGCAGAACAATGGTGTGAGAGATAATAGGAACTACACTTGCTGGAGAATCCGAGCTAACAAGGTGTGGAGCTGGATGAACACAGTAGGCCAAGCAGCATCTTAGGAGCGCAAAAGCTGACGTTTCGGGCCCAGACCCTTCACCTGTCCACCTACCTGACTGGAAAGAGCAGACAGCTCACACTGGGGTTGGGGTACAGGACAGAGGACATTGTGATGGAGAATTAACAAGTAAAGCTAAATGAGAGGGAAAAAAATTGGAGAACGTAACAGCTTTACTTGTTACATTTTCACTTATCATGTCCTTCCCCACCCCCTGCCCAGCTTCTCCCCCCCGCCGCCCCCTGCCCACCAACCCCAGGAGGACTGACTGCACTTTCACATCTGGCAGGTACACACACCATTGTACTAGCGTTCACATATTCCGATGACTCAATCTGAGCTCTCAACATTCTTCCTGCAGCAGAACCCTACACTACCATGTCACAACCCCCCACCAACTATAGCATAAATGTTGCCTTCTCCGCACTTCATTTCAGCTCTGATGAAGAGACATCCAGACTCAAAATGTTAGCTCGCTTCCTCTCCAGTCATGCTGTCTGACCTGCTAGGATCTCCAGTATTTGTTGATTTCAGTTATATCTACCTCCTTGAAAACACGTAATAATTTAGCCTGAACCACTTCCTGTGGTAGAGAATTCCACAGGCTCACACTCTTCACACGAGAAATTTCTCCTTGTCTCAGTCCTAAAATCATTATTAAACTAGAACTTTTTCTGATGAAGGGTCTAGGCCTGAAACATCAGCTTTTGTGCTCCTAAGATGCTGCTTGGCCTGCTGTGTTCATCCAGCTCCACACTTTGTTATCTCATAAAACTAGAACCTCTGGTTCTGGACTCCCCCACCTATGGGAACCTTCTGCCTGCACCAAGCCTGTCTAGTGCTGTCAAAATTTTATTGGTTTCTATGAGAGCTCCCCCTCCATCCCAGCCACATTCTTCTAAACTCCAATGAATACAACCTTAACCAACTCAATGTCAACCCCAAACATCAGCCCTGGCATCGCAGGGATCAATTTGGTAGACACTGCACTCCCTCTACAACAAGAACATCCTTTCTCAGATGACCAGTCCAAAACTGCACTCAATACTTCAGGTGTGGCCTTTCCAATGCCCTGTGTAATTGCAGCAACACATCCCTGCTGCTGTACTTGAATGCTCTTGCTACAAAGGCCAAAATATAGTTTACGTACTTTACCGCCTGCTGCACCGCACCCTTATTTTCAGCAACTGGTGCATGATGATACCAAGGTGTCATTGAAAGTTCCACTCTCTTCATTTACAGTCATTCAAATAAAAATCTGTCTTGTTTTTATGACAAATGTGAATACCCTCAAATTTTACACTGCATATGCCATTCTTTTGCCTACTCAATCATACTGCAACATCTCTGCATGCTCCTCACAGCTCATCCTTCCAACTAGCTTTGTGTCACCTGCAAATTTTGAGATTCTGCATTTAGTTTCCTCATCTAAATCATTAACATATATCGTAAATATTTAGGCACTAATCACTCTCTGCCATTCAGAAAAAGACCCATTTGCACCTACACCTGCTGACCAATTTTCTATACATCAAGCCACTACCTCCTACGCCATGTGCTTTAATTTCACACCTAATCTCACATGTGGGACTTTTTCAAGAGCCTTCTGAAACTCCAAATAAACCACATCCACTGCCTCCCCTCCAATCAACTCTACAAGTTACAAGTTTGAAGAATTCCAGTCGATTTGCCAACCGTGGCTTCCCTTCTGTGAATCCATGCTGACGGTGTTGCATTCGAAAATTGTTTTCTAAATGGGCTGCTGTAAAATCCTTGTTAATAGGCTCCAGCACCTTCCCCTCTATCAACATCACTCATTAGTCTATAATTTCTTATTTTCTCTCCACCTCCATTTTTAAACAGCGGGGTTAATTAGCTACCCTCCAATCTGTAAGAACTGTTCCAGAGTCTAAAGAATTTTGAAAGCTAACTACCAAGGCATTCACTACTTGCAGGAACCTTGTGTTCCCCATCATTCCTGGTATGTTACTCATGTTCTTCTTTGTGAAGACAGAAGCAAAGTAAGGCTGTAATGTGTCAGCCATTTTTCCCACATTATAAATTGTTTCTGGCTATAAGGGACCTACATTATTTTTCACCAATTTTTTTCTCTTTAAGTGCTGCCATGTTAAATATGTAGGTCAGTTCTTACATTTGCTGCAAGCTCACTCTTCATACTCTATTCTCTCCTTCTTAATCAATCCCTTGGTCCTCCTTTGCTCACTTCCATACCATTTTCAATCCTCAGGTTTACTGGTTTTTCTTTCTACTTTGTATCTCTTTTATGTATCAAGAACAATTTCAAACTTCCTTCTTAAGCCATGATTTTATGATTGCTCTCTTTACACTCTTGCGCCAGACAGGAATAAATAATTTTTGTACTTCATCCATTCACTCCTGAGTGTTTGCCGTTAACTATGCACCGTCATTCCTTTCCAATCTATCATAGCCACTTCCCAATCTATCATAGCCAACTCATGCCAATATACCATTGTAGATTCCCTGATGAAGATTCAGGACTCTAGTCTCAGAATTAATGACCTCACTCTCCATCTTGATGGGAAAGTTTACCACATTATGGTTACACATCCCCAAAGGGGTCTCTCACAACGATATTACCAATTACTCTTTTCACAGTGCATAATACCCAGCCAAAGATACCCTGTTCTCTCGTTGGTTTCTCAAAGTATTCGTCCAGAAAACCACCCAATATACTGTAGGAATTCTTACTCAATGGTATTGATATGTTCAATTTACATAAAGATTAAAATCACCCGTAATTACAAATGTTCCTTTCCTGCATGTATCTCTGATTTCCTGTTTCATGTCATTCCCAACATCACCATTACAGTTTGGTGTACGTCTATGTACTTTCTGCATTATTGTTTTTTTTTGCCCCTTGGGGTATTTCTCAATTCTACCCACACAGATTTTACATTGTCTGAGCTCATATCTTTCCTCAATATTGTGTTTATATCCTCTTTTACCAGAAGTGCAACTCCAGTGCCTTTTCCTTTCTGTCTGTCCTTCCTAAATACTGAAAACTGCGGGATGTTTTGTTCCCATCCCTGGTTACCCTGCATCCGTGCATCTATAGTCACTACTGTATCACAGCCATTTACAACTATTTACATGATTTATTCATCTGCCTTAGTTCAAATGCTTCATGCATTCAGGGACAAAGCCTGGAGGCTTGTCTTTTTAACATTCCTTGTCATTCCCAGTTCTTTTTTACTGTGGCTCTGTCTGATTCTGGCCGTGGATCTGCCCATCACTTCTCCCACTCCTCTTTTTGTCTTTTGTTCTTATCCTTGATTCCTGCTCCTCTGATACTTTGCGTAGATTCCCATCTCACTGCCAATTTACTTTGATCGCACCCAAACACAACTTTTCAGAGAATACTCCCCTGAACGGCACCAGTCACTGTCCCTCCGGTTGGTTCCAGTTTTCCTCAGAAACCACAATGCCCCAAGAATCTGAAAATCTTCCCCTCATATCATCTGTTTTGCTACATAATTATCCACTACGTTACGCTATTTCTATTCTGATTAACAACCGGCATTGGGAGTAATCACCACCTTTCAGATCTAATTCTCTATATTCTGCATTTAAAACCTCCTCCTTTTCTTTTGGCCCATGTATTTGGAATCTGTGTGTACCACAAGCACTGGATGTTCACGTTCCACCTTCAGGATGTCCTGTCTGCTCTGTGACATCCTTGACCCGAGCTCCACGGAAGCAACATATCACCCAGGAGTCTTGATGTGGCTATAGAAACTCTGATCTATTTGCATTTACAACTGAATCTCGCATGGTAACACATTACTTTTTGCTCCCGATCCGTACAGCAGAGCCAGCCATGGTGCCACGATTTTTGCTTACTGTTTTCCTGCGAGAGGTCATTCATGGAATCACTACAGCGTGCAACAAGGCCATTTGGCCCAACAAGTCCACATCAACCCTCTGAAGCACTTCCCACCCAGACCCTACCTTTTCCCTTTCACCCCATTTTCCCCCATACTTAATCACCTACACACCCCTGGACACTATGGGCAATTTCACACAGAATTGAACCCGCACATCTTTGGACTGTGGGAGGAATCGGAGCACCCAGAGGAAACCCACACAGACATGGGAAGAATATGCAAACTCCAGTCAGACAGCTGCCTGAGGGTGGAATCAAATTCAGGTCCCTAGTGCTGGGATGCAGCAGTGCTCAACAATGATCTCCTGTGCCTCCCCTCCCCAGTATCTAAAGCAGTTTATATGTTTTGCAGGGAAATAACCCACAGAAGATTCTTGCACTGCCTGCCTTGTCCTCTTACTCTGCCGGTAGTCACCCATTCCCTTTTTGCTTGTGAAATCTTAGTCTGTGGTGTGACGGCGATTCTCTCAGCTCAGTGGATGCTCCTCATCTCAGTCCTTTCTCATATTCAGGAATGTCCTTCCTCCATCTATCTTGTCTAGTCCCATTAGAATTTTGTATGTTTCTATCAAATATTCCATCATTCTTCTGAATGCTTCAAAACATAATTCTAATTGATTCAACATCTTCTCATATGTCAGTCCCACCATCACAGGAATTAGTCTGGTAAACCTCTGTACTCCCTTCATAAGAAGAACACCCTTCCTTCGCTAGGAACACCAGATCTGCACACGATATTCCAGACGTAGTCTCACCAAAGCACTATTCAATGGAATTGATGTCTTCTCACTTTCTCCAACCTATTATTCCCTGTGTTGTCGATTATGGCTCAGGGATTTTTTTTCAATTTTAAGATGTGCAACATTTGGAAACAAACTTTAACGAATAGCAGATAAATCCAGTTTTATCTGCATAATTTATTTGAAGAGACAGTGCAGATGAACTTTGAAGATACTGTGAAGGACAAGTGAAGAGAATACTCCTTAGCAGTACAAGTGTATTTTTTACAAACACAGCTGCAAGATAATCACATCAGTCTGATGCTGAACAACGATGAGAATTATTTTTTAATGTTTCAGGAACAATTTGTAGACACTGTCTGGTTAACCCTTCCAAAGTCCCAGACTTGGCATTCACATTTCGTGAATAACAAACACCAGCAAACCCATTTGAAGTAAATAATATCGCATATTTTCACCCCTTTCTTGCAAGTTTACTGCTGAATTTTTTCTTGTGTACCTACAGTAGGAGATTATGCTGGAAACTAAGGGTAACCAAATAACCAATAAGATTCAGAAAATTAATACCATCTAATTAAATTTATTGTGGAAAAACTTAAAGGACTAATAACTGGTAAGAGCCCATGGCCAGATGGTCTGCAATTAGTTTGTAAAAGATAACTGCAGAAATAGTAGATACTCTGACTGTGTTTTTACAAAGGTCCTTGTATTCTAGAATGATCACAACAGACTGCAAGTTAGAAATTGCAATGCACGACATATGACAAACTCCCTGTCGGAATGATTTGCAAGAATTACTACAAGGTTGGGATTATTGTGGGAATTTATCATTCATTTTCTGCTGTCTAACTGCTTTATTTTTTCTCAGATAACATTGACAATATTGTGGACGTAGGCAGGAGACTCCAACAGATGGGTGACCAGCTAAATGATAATTATGACCAAAATGTGCAATTCATCCAGCGTGCTCTTGTCGCCATTGATGAACTAGTGAGTTTAAAAGTTAATATTGGTGCTAAAGATCTATGTAGATGCACTCATCTTTCTGAGTTGTATTTCAAATGTTTAAATGGAAAAAAGAAGATATATCAGAAGAAAGGTATTACGTTTCAGAAATAATGAGACAAACCAGAAGTAGAAGACTTAATTTGCTATCTTTCCAGGGAAGGTAGCTGGCAGAACAAATTGAAAGAACCTCATAATTTTCACAGGATTGACTATCTGATTGCACTTGTTGGTTGACAAAATGTAGATAAGGGACTAATGGGGAAAAAATAATGTTATCATCTTTCTTCTTTAATGTATTTTTTGTCAGGTGGGATTCATTCAGAAAGTGTCTGTGCTACCAACTGAGTTTGAATTACATCAGCAACCTTTTGTCATTTCCTATCATTCTCACTTTTATAATTTTCCCAACTCTGCTATGCCATTGTGTCATCATCCACATAGAGTCAGCTTTCAATATGTCCTAGAGCTGTACAGCATGGAAACAGTCCGTGTGGTCCAATTCGTCCACGCTGATTAGATATCTTAAATTAATCTAGTCGCAATTGTCAGAATGTGGCCCATATCCCTCTAACCCTTCCTATTCATAAACCCATCCCGATGCTGTTTAAATGTTGTAATTACACCAGCCTGCACCACTTCCTTTGGCAACTCATTCCATACATGCATCACCCTCTGCACAAAAAAATTGTTCCTTAGCTCTTTTTTAAATCTTTCCCTTCTCACCTTAAACCTACGCCTCATAGTTCTGGACTCCCCAACCTTAGGATAAAGACTTGGCTGTTCGCCCTCTCCATGCCCCTCTTGATTTTATAAATCCTCTATAAAGTCACCTCTTCAGCCTCTGATGATCCAGGTAAAATTGCCCCAGCCTAGTCAGCCTCTCCTTGTGGCTAAAGCCCTCCAATCCTAACAATATCTTTGTCAACCTTTCCTGAACGCTTTCAAGCTTCACCACATTTTCTACGGGGCTGGGAGACCAGAACTGAACATGGTACTCCAAAAGTGGACTAACCAACATCCTGCACTGCTGCAACATGACCTCCCAACTCCTAATCTCAATGTACTGACCAATTAAGGCAAGCATACCAAATGCCTTCAAGTCTAATCATGAAACACAACTTCTCTTAATTCTTAATACCACCCCACATGATGTCAGACTACTTGACTTGTATCAAGTTACGGAAGAGTAACGATTTCCCTCAGTGGAAAACTGAACGTCATCATTCCTGGTGCTTGTAGTGTCATGAAAATGCATTTGTTAATGACATGATGTCAGTCTGACATCAGCAGTCACATGTTTTTGTGACTCAAACAGATGATGGAATTTTTATACTAGAAAGCTGTAATACAACAATCAACATTTGTCTGCCACACCAGCATTCATTGGAACTCCAGACAGACATAGCCACTGTTAGATAGGGTACAGGCAGAGCTGCATCAATTTTAGTGAAGTGGCAGGCTAGTCTAAGTGAGCAGTTTATACAGGAAGGACTGAATCCCAATGCCCAGAGCTAATGGTAAGCAGCACCTACAAGGACAAAGCAACTTCGGATTGTCTCAATGGAAGTAGTCACTTCACAAACCTTCCTGCCTTGTTAATAGGATGTTAATATCTATCCAAAGCCTCTGGTATGGATTGAATGAGACTGAAATTTTGTGACCTAATTCAATCTTGAATTAAGCTTCAAAATCCAAATTCTCCCCATCAATGGTGCAGTATTTTCACCTTCCTAATACTATTTTCCATTACCTCTGCATGAACATAATTTTTTTCTACTTAAGTGTTACCCAATCTGCTTCAGTGGCTTGCTGGTGCAAATTCCAATTCGTCCAAACATACTGATTCATATTCTATCTCACATTAAGCCCCTCTCACCATTAATCTGAATCTTCTAGTGAACTAACTCCAAGGTTTTAGTCCTTATCTTCAAGTCCTTTCATAGCCTCAATTCGCCCAATTTCTCCAAACTCACACAGACCTAATGACTGCCCAACTCGCCTTTGACTACAAATTGCAAATCTGGCCTAGACTTTGGTGTGAAGGGCACAATTTCAAAATTTCTAAATAACACAAAAATTGGAAGTATTATGAACTGTGAGCAGGATAATGTTAAACTTCAGATGGAGTAGACAGATTCATGAAGTGGACAAGTGGTAGATGAAGTGACTTGGACTTGATGTTCTGAGGAGCAGTAATGCTTCCACTTGAAAATTTCCCCAAATGTTGCGCATTTCAATGGGGACTTCCAACTCTGGATTTAACCGAAAAGTGCAGCATGATGTTCCTGGGAAAACTCTGCCTGAGTGGAATAGAACTGGGGGTAAGACAGGACACTCCCTTTTTAATGGCACCACATTACAAGAAGATCCAGTCTAACAAAATGACTGACAGTAAGAAGGAAGATGGAAGGATGTCTGGGGATGTCAGTGAGGGGAGGAGGTAGATGAAGCAGTAAGTATGTGGGGTGGTTGAGGGATGCAAGAGGGTGAGGGGGAGGTCAGGTCAGGGGTATTCTGGGGCAGGCCAGATTGGGATGATTAGGCAGGCCAGAGGTGGTAGCTGGGTCAGTTTGGAAAGGGTAGTGAAATTTTTGGGTGAGGAGAGGGTGCAGTCAGATCCGTGGGGTTAACACTGTCGCGAGGAGTAGCCAGGTAAGTGGAATCATCAGATCTGGATGCAAGGCAGAGTCAGGTTTCGGGATGGGGGTAAATAGTTTTGGAAATAGTTAGGTTCAGATGAGAGATTAGTTGGATAGTCCAGGCCCAACAGTTCTGATCTAACTGTTTACTAGGTTTCTGCCTTCCATTTCCAAATATTCATCTTTCTCTTCTTAATCTACAATCAGGTTTCCATGCCACTGCTTTGTTTATTTGAAGCCTTCTCCAACAGAATGACTAAATCCCACTGTGAGTGTCTTGGTCCTGATGGGTGTATCTGTTTAACTTATGTCATTTTCCTCAGTACTGGTCCCAATGCCGCGGATTCTAAAGTCTTCCTTTCTTGCACCATCTCTGCCATCATGTATTCCACACCTTCTCATTTGTCTACTCAGTAGTGTATGATATTAGGAGTAACTCACACATTAACACCTACATTAATGTCTGTTCCCCTTGACTGAGAACTTTTCTCTGAAGTTGTCTGGGTTCTTTTCAAGATATATGACACAAAATGGTTGATCACAAACTGTCTTACACAGAACAAAGATTAAGATGGCTATGGCTCCCACACTAGCGAATCATGCTGCCATGTTCGGCACTAGGACCACATAGATCTCGATGGACAGGGGCAGCTGATCCACGGAAACACCACTACCTGCAAGTTCCCTTCTAAGCCACTCACCATCTGGACTTGGAAATATACTGTTGGTCTTTTACTATCATTGGGTGAAAATCCTGGAATTCCATCCCAAGCAGCATTGTGGGTCAACCAACTGCATGCAGCCTGCACTGGTTCAAGAAGGCAGCTCACCACCACCTTCCCAAGGGCAGCAAGAGATAGGCAATAAATGCTGGCCCAGCCAGTGACACTCAGGACCTACAAGTGAATAAAAAAGATACTCTTTTAGCCTACAATCAAAGTGCAGGAGAGACATGTTCCTGTGAAAATGAGGAATAGAAAAGGCAAGATTAGGGAGCCATGGAGGACAGGTGAAATTGTGAGACTAGCCAAGAGAAAAAAGGAAGCACACATGAGGTCTAGGCGACTGAAGACAGACAAAGCTTTGCAAGAATATCGGGAATGTAGAGCGAATCTGAAAAAAAAAGGGATTAAGAGGGCTAAGAGAGGACGTGAGATATTGCTGGCAAACATGGTTAAGGAAAATCCCAAAGCCTTTTATTCATATATAAAGAGCAAGAGGGTAACTAGAGAAAGGATTGGTCCACTTAAGGACAAAGAAGGAAAGTTATGTGCTGAGTCAGAGAAAATGGGTGACATTCTTAACGAGTACTTTGCATCAGTATTCACCAAGGAGAGGGACATGACGGATGTTGAGGTTAGGGATAGATGTTTGCTTACTCTAGGTCAAGTTGACATAAGGAAAGAGGAAGTGTTGGGTATCCTAAAAGACATTAAGGTGGACAAGTCCCCAGGTCCGGATGGGATCTATCCCAGGTAGCTGAGGGAAGCGAGAGAGGAAATAGCTGGGGCCCTAACAGATATCTTTGCAGTGTCCTTAGACACAGGTGAGGTCCCAGAGGCCTGGAGACTTGCTAATGTTGTCCCCTTGTTTAAAAAGGGCAGCAAGGATAATCCAGGTAATTATCGACCGGTGAGCCTGACGTCAATGGTTGGGAAGCTACTGGAGAAGATACTGAGGGATAGGATCTATTCCCATTTGGAAGAAAATGGGCTTATCAGTGATAGGCAACATGGTTTTGTACAGGGAAGGTCATGTCTTACCAACTTAATAGAATTCTTTGAGGATGTGACAAAGTTGATTGATGAGGGAAAGGCTGTAGATGTCATATACATGGACTTCAGTAAGGCGTTTGATAAGGTTCCCCATGGCAGGCTGATGGAGAAAGTAAAGTCACATGGGGTCCAGGGTGTGCTAGCTAGATGGATAAAAAACTGGCTGGGCAACAGGAGACAGAGGGTAGTAGTAGAAGGGAGTTTCTTAAATTGGAGACCTGTGACCAGTGGTGTTCCACAGGGATCTGTGCTGGGACAACTGTTGTTTGTGATATATGTAAATGATCTGGAGGAAGGTGTAGAGGGTCTGATCAGCAAGTTTGCTAATGACACTAAGATTGGTGGAGTAGCTGATAGTGAAGGGGACTGTCAGAAATTACAGAAGAATACAGATAGACTGGAGAGTTGGGCAGATAAATGGCAGATGGAGTTCAAAATGCGAGGTGATGCATTTTGGAAGATCAAATTCAAGGGCGAATTATACAGTAAATGGAAAAGTCCTAGGGAATATTGATGAACAGAGAGATCTGGGTGTTCAGGCCCATTGTTCCCTGAAGGTGACAATGCAGGTCAATAGGGTGGTCAAGAAGGCACATGGCATGCTTTCCTTCATTGGGCGGGGTATTGAGTACAAGAGTTGGCAGGTCATGTTGCAATTGTATAGGACTTTGGTTCAGCCACATCTGGAGTTCTGTGTGCAGTTCTGGTCGCCACATTTACCAAAAGGATGTGGATGCTTTGGAGAGGGTGCAGAGGAGGTTCACCAGGATGTTGCCTGGTATGGAGGGTGCTAGCTACGAAGAGAGGTTGA